>NW_019736405.1:175315-315163 GCF_002891405.2 Cryptotermes secundus
GACTGGTAGAATATCACAGAGGGGACGTACAATAGACCACTGGTCGCGGTGCATGGGGAAACCCACCCCTCCAATAATAATAATAATAACAATAATAATAATAATAGACTGAGGGTGTTTGAGGATAATTTTTGGACCGAAGAGAGATGAAGTGACGGGAGGTTGGAGAAAACTTCATAATGAGGAGCTTCATAACTTGTATTCTTCGCCAAATAAAATCAGAATGATCAGGTAAAAGAGAATGAGATGGCCAGGACATGTAGCACGAATGGGGAAGACGAGGAATGCGTATAGGATATTGGTGGGAAAACCAGAAGGAAAGTGACCACAGGGAAGAGAAATAGAGGAAACTGCGTTTTCTGTAGATCCGACCAACGCGCCAATAGACTGGCTGGATAGTGATCACGTGGTATGTGTTTACTGTAGGTCCATGCCTGTTCCGCGGTTATATAAGTAAGTGACAGGACTCGTTCAGGGCATTTACGAGATACGATTTAGTCGTAAGATGGAGGAGTGAGTCAAGAAGAATTTTTAATTCTTAGGTTCCAGAGCGATTGAAGACGAAATAGCAAGAAGACTTCATAGTATCTTGAAGTGCTGATTTATGCTGAGATCCGTTGCCAGGAGACTATTGGAAACCGAGAATCCTAAGTGCCTGTGTAACGGTCGACTGGAAAGCGTGAAGATCAGTAATAGTGTGATAATTATTTGTAGTTACGACTAGTGAATATCCAATAAATCGACTCACCGATCCAAACCCGCGTCATTAGTCACCAATACACGTGATAATATTTAAGATGTCTTCACGATACTGCTCCTTACCCTCCATCTCCTTTCATTTCATGACACTGAACATCTCCACATAAATTATGTGCATTATTTGATTACTCACTACCAATTTCTCCCTAACATTTGCCACCAGCTGATCCCGTGAGCGATCGGACATCAAGTATACTTGAATGCCGCCTCCTGTATGTGAAAATATGGTCAATTGGAGTTGAGTTTTTCCATCAGCAGATGTCCAAATAAATCCATGAATATTACTATGAGGGGACATCGTACTTTTGAAAATTAGATTTTTGGATATGGCAAAGTTTACTACTCTAACTCCATTACCATTACTTATTTCGTGTAAAGTCTCATTCCAAATTGTTGATTTGTAAATGTCTTCCATGCGTGCTTTGGAATTGGAAGTTCCTAAAAATTCATATGGTATTTAGGGAATTTATCGAGTACACATTCCTATGTTGGAGCATGAACATTCAGAACGATGTCACACCAGCGACCTCTTAGTATTATATAAGACAGCCTATAACTAACAAAGTCTACCCTCTTGACTCCTGATATGATTCTCTTATATACAAAAAGAACCTGTACATAATTCATTATTCTCATTCCCTTTTCCATAAAAAAATGTATACTCGCCTGCTGGTCCGGTGCCAGCTCTGTCCCATCTGACCTCCTGTACGCCCACTAAACCTAACTTATATTGCGAGATTTCTTTTGCAACTATCATGAGGGTACCTACTTACATTCTACGCAAGAAATCTCAGGTCCAATTTCCTTAGCTTAGGTCGTTTATCCATAGAATCCGTCTAAGACCGAGGCCCTTAGTGATATTTCGCTACAAGCTTATATTTTCATTATGGGGAGTTGTTGGCCACACGCCCAACCTTCAAGCTTGTCGGCTCTCCAGGACTTCTTATTCAATCTGGAAGCCATCTGCATGCGCAACCTGAGGACGCATAATGCCGTGGAGACAAGTGACTCACTTAACATGGTAGTTCCGTAACAACAGTGATTTGGAATTACAACAGCTCTGTACGCAATAACTCTTGATTTGTACAATAATTACTTCTTTAATTCGCATGGCTGGTGCGACACTGGAACATAAATAAGCCTGTGAAGAAGGGTGCTGATTTCTATACGGGAGAGAAAATGATGGCTTACACTGAGTTTAATGTTGGTTCCGCAGTATTTCAATTAGTGATGGAAAGTTTTAGATGGCGCCTAGAGTCGTAGTTCATAACTCAAATCCAACGAACCATATCACCACATAGAAAGTAGAAAGGGAGGGCATTACGTGAAGTAACGAGGGACCGGAAATCTTGGAGAGAGAAATGGAGCTGAAAGATAGGCTTCACGTGTTTCAGTTCCATCATTACTTCATTTATTACTGAACAATCGACAGACAGCGATTCATCGATACCGCCATGTCAGGGAGGTGTAGTGAGGCCGACAGGTATGTATACAGGTAACGGGAACTGCTTTGCACTTACGGTGAAAACTCCCGAGTTAGGTATGGCATGTATTTGTTTTTATTCCAGTTTATAATTCACTCAACGCTTTAGAGATAGCTCAGTGGGTATAGCGACTAGACTATGAACTTGACAACGGAGGAGTTAGGGGTCGACTCCCGGCTAGAGCAAGATATTTTTTATCTTCTCCGTAACATCAAATATTCTCTGGGAATCAGTCAGCCTCCTACACAATGGATACCGGCGTCTGTCTTCCGGGGGATAAAACGTTAGGAGCATAAAGCTGACAACTCACATCCATCTATTTCCGATGTTAAGAATGATGGAGCTATACCTCCACTCCCCCTTACGTTTTCATGGTGTGATGCTTAATGAACTGAGCACAGGGATAATTTTACCATTACACTTACATTACCAAACTACATTCCCGGAATAGGTTTCATATCGCCACGTGTATAAGTGTGGCTATAGGTGGGGTTTCGATTGAAGACCGGATTCGCTTACCACTTACAGGTTGTAACTAAAACAATCGCTTATCTCCACACTCTACAAATCACTACAGCACACGTTAAGTCTTTTCACTCAGCTGTATCTTCGTCAGTCGTTCCCTGGTAGCGGCTACTAACAGTGGAGATTCCTCCGCTTCCGATCTCACTTCGCTGCCCGTTGGTTCTCAACCACACAGGCTAAGTCTTCTCTCCACAGACTCCCTTACAACTCTGAACTCTCGCTCTAATTGTCCTTCTCGTAAGACTTCGGCTAGGACCGCGCAAAAACATCGTTCACTGTTACATTGCAATCGTTTCCTTGGGAACATCTTACACAGTAACGACTGCGTGTTCTAGCTTATTAAGAATCTGCTGCCTAGCAGCGGATGTTATTTCGTTGTTTCGTGGTAGTCTACACACTACAGTCCATTCGCGGAGACGAGAGAGTCCTCGTAAACAAATGCACGCGGCATCTCCTTCGCTCTTTGAACGATATCATGCAGTGATCACGTGATGCGTGTCCCGTTGCAGGGGCGTCCAAAGTTTACTCTTCAGTCTGAATGCAGGTTAACGTGCGTCCGAATGCAGCGAGTACACTGAAGTAACTGCGGGCTTTGTCCACTCCTTGCTGTCAGCTGTGGCGACGTGGGGCTTGCTTTGTTTACGCTAACTGTCTCGTCTCCGCGAATGGATTATACAATATTTTAACGGTATGACTGACACTCTTCCCAACGCGGCGGCTAGGGTTCGACCCCAAGATGGAACATGTGGTGGACAAAATAGCAATGAAGCAGGTTTCCTTCAAGGTCTTCAGTTTCCCTTGCCAATTCACATTCCACCGCCTGCTTCATTCACAAGTTTCATCCGGGGCTGGTTCAACAAGCCGAATAGTGGCCGGCGTAACAAGTGGACGAGGTGTCACACTCCCTATGAATTATGAACACAAGAAAACGAACTCTGAGCAGCAAAGTCCTCGTTGAGAAGCTAGCCTTCGCTCAGCTAGTCAGAAAATGTCCCTTCTTTCATGTAACACGGTTACAAATGTGAAGGAAGCCGTCTCCTGGGATGTAGCGCCGTGTAGATATTGCGTAAACCGAGGTTTCGGTAGGAACGTATCGCCTCCATCTTCAGGGTATAAAATCCGCGAGCGAGGACCCACAGTGAAGAGTAAGCTCATGAAATAAACAAAAGCAAGCAGACTTCTCATTATGCGTTCATTATTGTATTTTGTACAAATATCTCATAAAAAACAAGTTAAGTAAATTATATTCATTGACGAATTATAAACTCCATAAGAACATCAACGGAAAAGAAGCTTGGTCTATACATATCCAATCCGAACTGTTATATGTCGATAAATGTCACAATTATCACAACAAGACGCGTTGCCATGCGACCGCACTCTTCTGTTTGCCTGACACTTCTGTCACAGGATATAGAACGATTAACTCTGTCATGTTATAACGAGTAGCTCGTTCAGTTTTCCTGAGCCGCATAAGCACAGGAACTTAACATTTGACAGCGTAGACACGTAACTTAACGACCAGACTAATTAATTAATTCGCTTAGTGGGGGATGGAGTCCAACTGGGTCCACTCGGCAAGGCGGCCACTGATTGGCCTATTGTAGCCTGCCCCGGGCGATTATGATGATGGAGAATTTGGTGGAATGAAGATTGGCAGGGGAAACCGAACTACTCGGAGAACATCCGCACTTTGTCCACCACAAATCCCACTTGACCAAACCTGGGATCGAACCCAGGCTGCAGTGGTGGGAAGGAAGCGACTAACCGCTTGAGCTATGGAGCGGCCAATGANTCATTTTATAATTCGTGACCATGAGATGTCTCTTCTCAGCATTCCCACTGCCTCTATGACAGTGAGACGTAATTTCGCCCTAGCAGTCTTTCATCTTTTCCTTTTCTATTATGTTCTACACAACTGTTCTTCCTTCAGTTTAATGTATACCAATATCTGTAAGATTTGAAGTTTTCACGGCGGTGACTACGAAGAATGCCGTCTTCTGGGATGGGGCGCGTGTAGATCTTGTGCTAGAGCCACCTGTTCACGCTGGTTCCTCGCTCGCGGATTTTTGTCCTGAAGATGGAGGCGATACGTTCCTTCGAAACGTCGATTCACACAAGATCTAAACAGCACCACATCCCAGAACACGGAATTCTTTATATCAATGTATCTTCCTACTCCTGAAAGGTAACTCAAAGTGAATTCTGATAATCGATCTTCTGGCTTTCTGTCAGTATTACTGTTAAATTCACTTTGGGCCGATCACAGCGGCCACGCGGCCTAAGGAATGAAGTGTCTTCTCCCGCGCAAACACTGAGGTTGTGGGTTCGAATCCCACCCGAGGGATGGTTACCTGCGTTCATTCTGCGTTCTGTTGTACTCTATAGATAGTGGTCTTGCAACGGGCTGATCCCCTCCCCCAATCCAAGGAGTCCTACAGACTGTCTATAAAATCAAACTCCGTGGGTTGAGTCCGCAAGCGAACTATACCGACCGAGCGACTGCCGATTGTCGGCAAAGTTAGTGACAATTTTAGCGGATAGAGGGTGTCGCGTGATCAGCGCAACGGATGCCCATGGCCGTTAATTTCGATTTTCTAGACCGGAGCCTCTATTTCCTTGAAACAGCTCCTCAATTATCATCACGAGGCTGAGCGGACCACGTTTCAGACCCACTAATTCTCAGAAAATCTGGTAGAGCTGGGAATCGAACACAGGGCCTCAGGATCTGTAGCCATGAACTCTGACTACTTGACCACAGAGGCTGTCGCCGACTGCCTATAAGACTCATAATTTCATAAATAATCCTGACAGGCCAGACAGCCTACACTGCAAAGATAGAAGAAGAGGAAGAAGATGAAATTCACTTTGTCTCTTGATGAACATGTACGTACAGATCTATCTACTCAATGATCAATGATCCACGTAAAATGGTGGGTCTTACAAACATCTCCTGCAGATGTAATTTCAAATGAGTGCACAAGTATGCTGCTGCAGTCAGTGTCAGAACAGTGGACTCATTTCTACAACCGACCCACTGTGGAACTGCTCTTCGTCGTAGCGAGGCTTTTATGACTATCCAACCGTTTTCTGATTCTCACCTTGTACTGCAGCTACCTCCTTATCTCTTCTTGATTGTTGCTCCGGCCACCTTCCGCTCCTAGTTGTTGAAAAGGCAGGTATTTGGGAAGCCAGGGAGTGATTGTTGGGCGAGTTATCTGGGTTAGCCCGTCTGCTCAGATATGAGCAGAGATTATCCCTAGTCTTACAGTGTAATGAGCCTAGCTCCGGCAGGACAGGAAGGAACTTATGCTAACAACTTCGTACTAACACCAACACAATTATTTGCGAGATTTTATTTGTTGTTTACTTCGCGTTTCAATACCAAATTAATTACTTCACTTGATTAATTGACCACTACTTATCCTATGTTCATTCTGGTATCACTCGAGTTTTCCGGTAACATAATTTTAGTAAGTGAAGTGAACCTTCGGGTTCCATAAAATGCTGGGAAGTTCTTGAGTAGTTGCACAATTGGCAGCTTCTCAAAACGGACCAAGCTCCATGAGTGGGTGAGTGTAGAGACCCCTTCTAGTGAACGTTCACGCTTCCAACTATGTGTTAATGGAATTGCTGCCAGCACTTTAATATTTAATTTATTTCTTCTTCCTTACGGGAGCTTTCAATGTTTCTGTGTTTATTTACTTATTTTGTTAATTACTTATCGAAGCTGTCAGTGCTTCAAACTGTGTTCTATGCGTCCAACTGTTGGAACAGTGGAAACTGCAGTCAAGAGGACGTGGATGGAAGTGGCAGTCGCATACTCTCAGATATTATCCTGGAATATACGTGGAGAGACCGAAGAATAACACAAAAATCTCAGTCAGGATCAACGTTCCCTCTAAGCTTCGCACGCGGCCGCGGAACAGCTGTCGCACTCCCAGCCTACCGCGCAGTCGCACTGGTTCGCTATAGTCAATTTGAGTTAATAAAAATAAAAATGGAAAAGCAAACTAAATTTTTTGTTGCTTTTGGGAGCTTATAAATTTGATGTCCGTTATGGACCCCACCCGGATTGTCCAACTGGGACCTAGACTTTAACCTAGGACCTCAAAAATTCTGCTACCAACGACTGCGAGGTTCGATAGGGTTCCCGCCCGCTATGTGGATTCTATTATCTACATATTCATAATATTCGCAATTCGTAAGCATTTCGCATGATCTTGTGATCACGTGATCTTGTACTGTAAACTGTTTTCTTAGAGGGCAACCTCTGTTCTTACTGGATTTAGGCACTCAGCCATCTCGGACCTGATTCCAAGTTAGCGAATCTTTTCCGGAAGGAGGCATCATAAGGCCTGCACGATCATAAGACAAGGCATACCACACAGAGATTTCTGTATCTCGAGCGACCCAATGCCCAGATGAGTACACTTCCTAACTTACTTCATGGAATAAAGACACGTGACCAAAATGTACTTATTATTTATATCTTCACATTCATATGCTAATAATATAAAAATTGTGGACATACCTTTGAGCTGCTTGGCTATCTTTTTTGCCGGGTCTAGCCAGTGCTGAAACAAGAGAGAGAGACAAAATTAAGGATTCGAAACGGCGTCCAGGAACATTTCTACGAGTATATTACTTCTGAACACGGAGAAGATAATTTTCTATTTTATGTATCTTTTGCCGTTACACTCTGATGACGCCAGAACCCACCTCCGCTGTTACAGTGGCCGTGACTTAGCTGAAGAGAATGCCAGTTCTCTGCCCGCGGGCCTCGCGGCTGCTTGCTCTTCCCATCAGGCCACCAGTACAGGTCCGACCTATCTACACCGGCCGGAGCCGGAGCAATGTTCCGAACCACGGATGATCAGCATCCTACTCCAGTCGGACACTTGATGCACAGTCTTCAGTGTAGTTTCAGAGACTGTTGGTCAAACACCACTTAGACCGTGGAGTCTTGTAAATTTAACACCATGTTTCGGCCACACAAGGTCAGTTTAATATCATTTTATACGTTAAATTATTTTAAACCAATTTGGTTCAAATAATACATTTTCTAACATATTGCCCTCAAGAGCTATACAGCACTACAATACAGTATAACTATCTCCGTGAATCATCATATATACCTGATGATGACCCTGTGTGGTCGAAACATCGTTCAATTTACTAGAACGCATGGACTAAGTGGTCATTCAGCCAATAATTCTGTGAAGCTGTACTGAAGACTGTACTGTGTGCGCGTACGTGCATATATATATAATAACTAACTCCCGTAAGAACTGAGTCCTGAGAAGCCAGCAATCGCTCAGCCACTCAAGAAATTCCGAACACTTTATTTTACAGAACCCGAAGGTTCATCATCGTGTTCATAAGAACCCACAACTGGACTCTACCCCGAGTAAGATGAATCCAGTCCATCTAAATCCTGTTTCTGTAAGATTTATTTTAAAATTATCCTCCCATGTACGCCTAGCGCCACACTATATTTAGGAACACATAACAAAGAAGGTAAAGTAAAGAAAATTAAGTAAAGGTATCCCTGTAACAGGCCGTGGAGGCGCATAGGGTTGTGAGATGTTGAGGTTCCCACATTTTCTAGACAACCGGCTCATAGATGGCGGCAAGGCTGTCAGCCTTACGCGCCGGCCGCCCTTAACCCCAAGAACATTCCCACAACTCTGAGAGCCACGCTGTGTACATTCCGTGCAACAACTGACGGATCAAAACAAATAACCGCGAACCATGAAACCTGATGTCGGCGGCGGGAAGTGGCCATTCGGCAAACTAAACAGGTGCTGTAGAGGCGCTACCGCTGCGTACTTGGTCCGACAGTTCAGTTGGCTGGTTCCAGCTGCAGATACACAGAATCGCTTGATACTGACTAGAAAGAAGCTGTAGGGATGCAGACGGCCAGTAACTCAGACCGCATACCGTCGAATGTTTGGATGACAGTGTGTAAATACATTGGCTCAAGCAGCGGGGCGAAGCCAACCATCTGCCCCCCCCCCTACAATGATCGAGAAAAGCGCGAAATACGCCGAATATTAATAACAAAAGTTAAAATATTTTCAGGAGAAAAAGTACCCTTCGATCCTGAATGCTTTACGGCGATCAGAAAAAGAAAATTATCTTAAACACCTTAAATTAAAGTCTGAAAGAAAATTCTGTGGCTCCCCTTGTCCCCTGCGAAATTAACTGCCATCTTGGGAAAATTCCTAGCGATGCCCATGAGTGAGTATTGAATACAACGTAAATTATGGGGGAGTAAGCCTTCGTGCTCTAATTCCAGTATTCTCCTGGTATTTGCCTCAAGGGACAGCGAAAACCTACGAAAAGCCACAGTCAGGCTAGACCAGTGTCCCGACCGAGATTCGAAACCGAGCACATCCAAATTATTTTTCCCTTGGCACTACAGCCCCATTGGGCCTAGGCCTACCTCCATGAACTTCTCCGTTCACTTCGGTTTTCCTAGATCTTACACATACGGTAGGACTCCTTGGGCGGGTGATCAGCTCGTCGCAAGGCCTCTACCTGTAGACAAACACAGAAAAACGCACACACACAAACTAAACATTCATGCCCTGAGTGGGATTCGAACCCACGATCCCGGTTTCCAAGCGAGCGAAGAGAGCATATGCGCACATCCCAGATACAAGAGGGAACAGTTACTGTTTGTGTCAGCTTTCTGTGTAATATAAAAGCGATTATCACAGCTTCATATGCAAATTCGTGAACCGTTACACCTCTCTTAACATATGAAATAAATAATAAAATTGCATCAAGTGTAATACCACACAGATGTACGTGTGGCCAACAATACAACAGTCAATAAAATATTTGATATGACGCCCGAAAGCCGGAATAGCGAAGTCGCAATACTTTACTGCTAGACAAACACTCGGTAAAACACAATCCAGCTACAACGAATACGCAAGCAACAATCGAGTAACTTCCGTTGCTATGCCACGGCGCTGTAAATACGCCTTCCCAACAGCAGGGAGGCTGTTTCTGCGTGGTCCGTGCAAAGTGGTTATAAAGAAGAGTTGCGAAGTTGGCAGTAGCAGCATAGAATTGAGTCGAGTTTCGAGAGGCCAGCCTGCCGGGATATGAGGTTGTAAGCAGAGGAATTGAACTGATTTGAGTGTTCGGAATTGGCAGCTGCAGAACAGTGGCAAGAAGGGAATTAGGCGGCGCAAAGACTTCACGTATGCTGCGGTTACACTGAGACCTGTTTACCTACTGTATGATAAATCCGTTGCCAGGATACGACTAGTGAAGACCGAGAACCTTAGTGCATGTATAACGGTGAAATGTAAAAGGCGTAGATCAGCAATAGCGTTGTAATTGCCTGTAGTCCCGAACTGTGTGAATAAGACGTCAATAAATCCAATCCAGAACCCGTCTTATGAGTCACGCGCAAATCCCTACACGCGACAATATTCTACGCAACCAGCAACAGAAACTAAGGAAGGCCGGCATTACATTCTTAGATCTATTCAAGAGGACTTTTAAATTTATTTTAACCGGTTTCAACAAATTACTCTTGATATTTAGAACTTATTTCCACTGTATTACCTATTTAGTCTTCATTTATACAGCTAATATACGGCCCTTTATGACACTATAATAACAACCAACGCTCAAACAACATATGTAAATTAGTTCCTTTATAGCGCTGGTTCTGCCTTCTGATGATGGCTAGCAGCGACCAAAACATGTAAAGGCAAGACTTTTACTTACTCCTCTTAAGCTAGTTACACTCGATGGACTTCTGCTACCACAGCAACCGCATCGGGAAACTGAGGAAAATCATCGTATACCTCGGAGCCCGGCCATGATTTGAAGCGATCATCAACATCTTTAACTCACAAAAAGTGAAGTACGGTTTATCTCCATCATGACTTAGTGTTATGCAGTTTACTTCGTTGAAATTTTGAACTGGACTGAAAACTAAAATTTCTTGTAGAACTGCAACTTGGTCCTTGCAGATTCAACAAAATTTGTACTTCATACGAAGCTTAAAGGAACGGATACAAGACACAAATAACGTTAGAGCTCACTAAGATCTGTGACTATGCTGCGCCAAGCGGTTAGTCGCTGGCTTCCCACCGCGGCGGCCCAGGTTCGATCTCGGGTCTGGTCAGGTGGGATTTGTGGTGAACAAAGTGGTGCTGGGGCGGGTTTTCTCCGAGTACTTTGGTTTCCCTTGCCAATCTTCATTCCACCAAATTCTCCATCATCATAATCATCCGGGGCAGGCTACAATAGGCCAGTCAGTGGCCGCCGTGCCGAGTGGACCCATTTGGACTCCACCCCCCATCCCCCCCCTCCGCTATGCGAGTAATAAAAAATTATGATCTGTGACTCATGTACGTTTGTGAACATGTGCATTTAACGGAAGAGAAGGGAAATTATCGGAATTGAGGTTTACATGGCGGTGGCTATGAAGAGGGCGGCCTTCGGCGTTACGACGTCGCGTAGTTCTGAGAGAGATCAGCGTTTCTGAGGAACACATCGCTTCTATACTGAGTTATTTTTCGACTCTTGGAAGTGACGCTACTCCGAAACGTCATTTCTCCGAACGTTACCATCCAGAAAAGAGTACTCTTCACAATGAAAATAATTTATGTCCTTTGATGTAATATGTCCTCTTATGATTAGATTTCAGCAACTCTCCAGTAATTTAACACAGAAATCGATACGGAATCGTGAAGAAGGCATTTCGAAACCCCGTGTACCCGGAACTTGGCATGTTGCAATTGTTACATGATTCTTATTTTATCTGTACTTTGTTTAATGATGCTGTCAGTAGCTCCAACAATAATACGGCGTCGAATGATAGAATGACTTAATGAATGATGAATCAGAATGTGTGTGGGAGGAAGCGGCTGTGACCTAATTTGAGGTGCTACCTCGGTATTTTCCTCGACGGTCTCAGGGCAAATACATAAATCGTCACCAAGAACAGAAGATGTCCTGGAAGCAATTCGATCCAAACACACGTCACACTATTATGACGTGAGCCAACTTGATCGATACATCTGCTAAATCTATCAGCAAAAGATGTACGGGGTATTTTATTCGATTCGTGCTAGTTACATAGCTCCTGCTTTACACGAAGGTCAAATCGAAATAAGCCTCGGAATTGCTCAGATTTTGGACTCTGTCCATCGTCTGGTATTCTAGAAACTAGAGAACACAACGTTCTGTATGAAACTGGATCTGTGTAAGATTTGAGGCTTTCACGGCGGTGACTATGAAGAAAGCAGTCTTTTGGGATTTGGCACCGTGTATATGTGGTGTTAACCGACGTTTCGGAGGTACGTATCGCCTCCATCTTCAGGGTAGAAAAATATAAGAAATCTGCAAGCGAAGAGACCGTGAGAACCGGTACCTGCTTTTACCGTTTCTCACGGTCTCTTCGCTTGCAGATTTCTTATATTTATTCTTCTACCCTAAAGATGGAGGCGCTACGTTCCTCCGAAACGTCGGTTAACACCACATATACACGGTGCCAAATCCCAAAAGACTGCTTTCTTCAAAACTGGATCTGTTTCCGTTCCCAGGTGAGAGGGGGAACACACCTACTCTGTTGGGTCCTTTAGAAAGATCTAACCTCAACAAATCGTGTTCTATAGTTTTTAGAATTCCAGAAGATGGCCAAAGTCCAAAAATGTAGTAATGCTGAGTATTATACGAGTACATTATATATCGTCAGAACCCTTTAGAATCTACGAAATAAGGTGTCTTGTCACACGTAGAACTTTACATCTGATGTGAAACATAGACAACATAAAGATAAATTTAGTTTATGCGAAGCGTTTTTCAATATGGCGTACGGAGAGTGTTTCGAAGAAAATTGTAAACAACGATAATAATATGAATCGTTTTACAGCGTCTGGACGAATACCTGCTCAGACTTAAAAAGAGATACGTGTGAAAGGTGTGCTGAGAGAATGAATCTTCTATTTGCAGATAATGGAATTGAAGTAGACAGATGTAAGTGAAAATGGGATCAAATGAGAATGCTAAGGAAATTTATAGAAAGAAAACAAAAATATTGCAAATATGTAACTGAGTTTTTTATTTCAGAAAGTTGTTACTGAACAACGAATGTATGTGTGCATGAACTACTTTACTTTTCCAGAAAAATAAATATTAAAAAACGCTGCATTCTCGTCAATCCCCCCTTACCCTGCGTAAGGTGATGAAATATATTGGGGTAAGGTGACGATTCAACAATAATCGCACTTGAAAGAGACCGACAGCTTCACGGTTGGGGCGAGCTTCGAGCTTTCGCTTCTCGCAAGCGGAGGAGATCGCTGCATAAGGGGCACAGTGGTTGCAGTCCGCCTGCAGAACTGCTGGAACGCGTTTCTCTCAATTCGTTTTCAACTGAACCTATCTTACTCTTCTGTACTTTCATTTTCTCGACTTTGTTTGTTTTTCTTGCAGAGCATGTTTTACAAGAGAGCTCGTTATCACGGTAACAGCCAGTCTCCCTTATTCTGTGAACGGTTGATTCGCTTTCGGAAGGAGTTATACTCCCCGTGGAAAGCGAATTCGCTCGTTCTCTCGAAGTGCAGCTGGTTTTTGGTCTTGGCCCCATCTTTCATCTGGTGACAGTGACTCACGTCACACTGCTGGCGATTTTATCGCTGTGCCCCATGGTCCGTTGCGGCAACAGGCAAGAAGTCTCCCTCGCAATCACTTGTGGGTCGAATGGCTTCATACAAGTTGCTTACAGCGTTCCCAGCTGTTCCTAACTTCACATACTCTTTGCAGAATAGATTTCTTATTGTATTTCCATGACACCTTTATCGAGATTTGACAGGTTTCTAACGGTACGAAGAAAACAGCATCAGACGGTGGATGGTGGTGCCAAGTATTAAGTAGAAACCGAACCATGACTACTCAATTTTCAGGATGAATTTGATCATAGATATAGAAATGTGAGATTCATGACTGTCCAAGTGAAGAATGATTGCAGATTTCACAGATGATTTATATCTCTAAATAGACATGAAAACCTCTGCTGTCACACAACCTGTATCGCAGGCCTCCGGTGAGCAACCATACAGCAACTCAGGATTCATTCTATTTCAAGCAAATAGGCCTGCAAGAAAGAATGGCATACATACATGGATTCGTAGAGCTTATCAGTTGAGTTCTTTGCCAAATCTTTATGGTACGCATTCTGTTGTGTATAATTCTCTAAAAGAATATGATTTTGATGCAGTCTACGCAACAATAAGTTCAGAAAACAAACAACATAGACACTATCGTGTCAACATCTGCTTTATTTTGCTGTTGATAACTTTGCTATATGTTTCGACCCTTACCTGGTTCATCCTCAGGCGTACATGAATACTTTGTGTCAGATTTCTGAGTTGCGTCATTTATTCAATACGAATTCAATTGTGTCTATATTGTTACACCATCCTAACAATACACTTTGATATTTAAAACAGTTACTACTTGACATAAATGTAGTATTGAACAAGTAACAAAATGAATTAAAGGTGTAACATTAAAATTGCAGTTGAAATTCCTAGTTA
Source organism: Cryptotermes secundus (assembly GCF_002891405.2). Taxonomy (NCBI): domain Eukaryota; kingdom Metazoa; phylum Arthropoda; class Insecta; order Blattodea; family Kalotermitidae; genus Cryptotermes; species Cryptotermes secundus. The sequence goes on from NW_019736405.1 coordinate 189,654, forward strand.
ATATGACTATTAATAGTCAATATTGTACATATAAGTTATCCTCCCAAGTTCTGCCGAAACGACTTCAGCTAAGCGCTTTGTACCCTTCGGCAAAATTGTTTTGTGTACTTTGTTGAGAACAATGGATAGCGCATATTAATCAAGGCCGTAAATGTTTTGTCATGCAAAATATTTATTACGAAATTCCATTACTAGTTTCAAAATGTTATCAGCCTGCACAAGGATGAGTCCCGTTACACGAACAATTGATGTGGCTTCAGGGACTCGTATGGTCTCTTGTCTTCTTATCCAGTTCATGCCAGACTGAAAGATTGTAGTATCTGATTGTCAATAAAGGAGCTATATATATAAAATCAGTGAATCGACGAGGGATCTGATTCGCCTCAAGATGAGCATAAACCACCAGCAGTGAGTGGTGCCAAGTCGGGGTTTCCTCTTATCAATTTCAGCAAGGCACTCCCTTAGGTCTCTGGCTGCTAGGTACTGAAGGTATCGCCAAATACGGTAAAGAAACGGAAGGCTAATGTTTAATTCAGGTCTTTAGTGCATTCGGCGCCCTCTCAACTGTTAACATTGTCAAGTGTATTAGTGACTAAGACACGGGTTTGGATTGGCAATCAGCTTATTAGATAAACACGAGTCGTAACTACAAAGAATTATAACATTCCAAATTATTACTGGAACAATAACACATAAATTAAAGTCTTCAACACTTCAACTCTAATCTTCGTTTGTAGCCTCCGGGAATCTGCTGTTGGACTCTGTCTGTCAGTCCGTCATCTTCGTTATTCTTATAATCTTCTCTTCAACCGTGTAGAAGTCGCAAGTGCACTGCACTCCGCACTTGACTCTCAGTTGCCTTGAGCTCTCCCCTCAAGTCAACTGCTGAACTGCTGTTATCATTCTATAAAGCTCGTTATATAGACTCCGCACGGACCACAGACCTCTATTCTTGACGAAACCTGTTTACTGCTCGTTGCCTAGCAACAGACGTCTAATAAAGTTGTAGCGCACCCAGCTGAAGGATGTTCACAGATCCGTTGCCTGGCAATGGAAAGTCCTTTGCTAACTGTTGGCCAATAATTCTTCTTCTCGGGAACGTGTTTATCTAGATGTTCCCTAGCAACGGATATACATCATCATCATCATCATCAATACATGTTACAATATTTAAACTTCTGTTTTTGTGATAAATGACATTAAGAAATTGGTTGAGTGACAAAGAAGGGATGGTGGACTCAAAGAAACTCCTTCGCTAATATTCGTCTGTAAATACAAATCCCGGTTCTGAACCCAGATCGGCTTGGAAGGAGCGTCGAGTGCTGACTCCTACACCTCGATGTAGACCATGCAGACTCTGATATCTTTGGTCCAAGCAAGAAATGTGGCCTATATTTAAGAAGTTAAGTGCGTTGGTTTAGGATCAAAGAGCTCGAAAAGCATATATCAAAGGGCAAACATTTTTGTTACCCTCGGAAATTATCTACGACAGAAACAAAGTGTTTTCTATGTTACGTCACTCCAATTTTGCGAGTGATAAATTACCCAACAATACTCGTCTCCCAAGAGGTTTGCAAGTAGCGTCTCGAAGTCACTTCCGGGATGTCACATGCTACTGCGACGGACTGCAAGCCATTTTGTCATTCTTTAACGCACGAAGGGCAGCAACCTTGTTGTCTCTTGTTTAGATGGGAGGATTGAGAATTATGCAGCATTCAGCCCCTCTTCGAAACAAACACAGAAAAAGCTGATTCTAAACCATGGATAATTCTTTTTGTATCTCCATGTATCTCCATACAATCAGCCCATTACGGGCTATAAGTACATCTTATGTGATACTTAATCTAAATCTTAAATACTAAGAGAGAACATGTCGGGGAGAGTAATGCTCCAGTGAGCATTCTCTACGGATCTATTTCGAGTGTGACTTTGTTATTTTGTGTATTGCATTTATATGAAGCGCGTCGTTAGGTCGTTTGATGTATGCCTTTTGAGTCTTCTGGGCTCGTCTGCACCGTTTAGTAGTGTGGTTGCCAGTTCATTTGGATGTGCTGTTATCTTGTATTTGTATTTGCGGCTGATGTTTGTGGTTTCTTCCCGTACTGTGGGTATGCCTAGATCGGCGTGTAGTACTCTGTTTTGGACGTACCGCGGTGCATTGCCTATAGCGCGAAGTGCTTTGTTTTGAAACCTCTGTAACATTTCTATATTTGATGTACTTGCAGTGCCCCATAATGGTGCGCCGTAAGTCCAAATAGACTTCAGTATTGTCCTGTAAACTAGCAGTTTATTTTCGGTAGACAGTTCTGAATTCCTGCCAATTAGCCAATGCATCTGACTAAATTTGATGTCCAGTTGTTTTCTTTTGGCGAGAATATGTGTGCGCCAGGTCAACCGCCTGTCCAGGTGAAGGCCTAAGTATTTGATTGATTCCTCTTGTGGTATGCATGTTCCGTTTAATAGTACCGGAGGGCATGTTCCGTGTCTCAAAGCGAAGGCGATGTGCACGGATTTAGTTTCGTTGGCCTTAACTCTCCAGCGCTGTAGCCATTCTTCGAGTTGGTCTAAGTGCGTTTGCAGTATCCGGGATGCTTCAATAAAGTTCTCATGAGACGCTAGAATTGTTGTGTCGTCGGCATAGGTGTCAAGCATTGTTTGTCCGGTTTCTGGCAAGTCAGCCGTATATATGGAGTATAGCATAGGCTCAAGGATACTTCCCTGTGGAACTCCGGATAAGACAGGGTATAATTCGGTATAGAATTCGTCGTATTTAACTAAAAAAGTTCTGTCGGTAATGTAGGACTTTAGTAGGGAATACATTGGATGTGGAAGAGCGCACTTAAGTTTGTATAATAAGTCTATGGGCCAAACTTTATCGAAGGCTTGGCTTATATCAACACATACAGCTGAGGAGTAGCGCCTGTTTTCAAAATCACTATGAATTTTGTTTACTAATCGATGTGTTTGTTCGATCGTTCCGTGACCTTTTCTGAAGCCAAATTGATGTGTAGGTATGAGCTGATGACCGTCTATTTCAGGTACTAACCGTGTGAGCAGTATTTTTTCCAAAACTCTGGAGAGAATCGGCAGGAGACTGATGGGTCTATACGATGCAACATCGTTTGGATTTTTTCCTGTTTTCAAAATCATGACTAGTTGCGCGACTTTCCACTGATAGCGGAAGTATTCGAGTCGTAAAATTGCATTGAAGGTGTATGTTAGTACTTTGAATCCTTTGTAGGGCAATTCGTTTAGTATTTTGCCGGTGATGAGGTCATATCCCGGTGCCGTTTTTGAACTAATGCCATGGAGTATGATATTTTTTACCTCTCTTTGAGTGGTTTTATTTATTGGGAAGGCCATCTGATACGGAGTCTCGAGCTGTTTGTTAATTTCTTCTTCAGCTGCTGGTAGTCGGGATGGATTAGGTTGGAAGACTGTGCATAGTTGTTTGGCAAACGTCGTAGCCTTTTCAGGTCAGTTCTAGCCCAGGTGTTGTCTCGTATCCTTATTGGTGGTATATGCAGTTTAGGTTGTTTTAATTTACGGGTGGCCTTCCACAGAGAGTAATTCGTGGCTTCGGTTGGGGTTAGTCCTCTGAGGTATTCTTGTATTGAGTCATTTTTTAGTTTAGTATATGATAACTTTTTAAGTTATTTTGCAAGTCTGTTGTACTTTTGTTTATCAGCTGGACTCCTTGTTAGATGCCATCTTTTTCTTGCTTTCCTGGATAAAATTAGGAACAAGATTATCTTGCTTGTGTAAGACGAATTCGTCACCTGACACCGTCACATATAACCTAAACCAATACACGAATTTAATCAAATCCACAAGCCCCATACCTAATTTATTACAGAACTACATAGAAATACGTGCCGCTTCCATGAATAATTATTACGGAAAACTAGGAAAAGTTACATCGAAACTGACAGATGTCTATCTACTTACTTGACTTCAGACCAAAACTGGCGGCAAATATTTGGTTTAAACCAAAGTGTCCGCTGGTACCTCGATATGCCTGTATACTGTACCGTGATCGAAAAACTTTATGCAGGGTTTGGATTGGTAACTAGGTACTTCCGTTTGTTACGTGGAGAAGCCTGACGTATTTCATTGTTGCGACATTGTTTATTATGCCGTAACCTAATAACGGAAGTTCTTCTAATTAAACTATTCCGGCTTTCAGCGGACATGCCACAATACGAAATAACCACAGTTCGCCGTATTACCCAGCCTTCCTCTGTATCACACCACCTTAGAAGTTCCGTCATAGTAAACAGATCTGTCACAATTACAGCAATAAAATGAGATTAGGACTAATGCACAACAAGATCCTAAGCTGAAGTTTCATGGCGGTGATTAAGAGTACTAGAGTCGGGAATGTGACGCCGTATAGTCCGGTAGACGCTTACCGAAATTTCAGAGGAATATGCCTCCAACTTCTAGAGCCAAAGAGTAAGCCAAGCGAGCAGCACGCAGAGCACGTTCCTCCAAAACGTCGGCAAAATTTGCCAGACTCCGCGGCATCACATCTTGGCACTGCAGCCCCAGTGGCCCTAGGCCTACCTCCATGAACTTTTCGGTTTTTCTAGATCTTACACATTCGGTAGGACTCCTTGGGCGGGTGATCAGCTCGTCGCAAGGCCTCTACCTGTCCACAAACACAGAGAAACGCAATACACACAAACTAAACCTCCATGCCCTGAGTGGGACTCGAATCCACGATCCCGGTTTCCAAGCGAACGAAGATAGTACATGCCTTAGACCGCTCGGCTACCGTGACCGGCATCGCGGAAGATTACATTCTCAAATATCCCAAGAGTAGCTGGTGACATGTACTTCCTCTCCACAAATGCTCTCTTCTACAATCTTAATGGAGGAACAAATGCAATACAAAAAAGCCAATTGTAACTAGCTGGATATAGCCATAAAAAAGTAAGTGCTGCAGACTACTGCTACAAATTAAACAAAAAATTCTCAAGCCGTAGAACACTTAATTTTAACCGCTCGGGTTTCATGGATAAGTGCTGAAGCATTAACATTTGTCTCGGGATAAAAGGATGTTAACTGTAACATCGACAGCAAGGACTCGAAATTGGCAAGTTCCTGTCAGGTGCCTAATGCCTGTGTACAATTTATAAAGCTCTTGTTATCAAGGTTCATTGTGATTATGATTCTGGGCGTTAAGGGCGTAATGAGCCAGTCTCAGTGACAAAGCAATACATGTACAATTCTCGTCTTCGATACAAGGACCGTGGATTTGATTCCTGCACGAGTCACGGATCTATGTTAGCTTGCCATTAAATCGCTTCGTCTTGCATAGGTCTCACGATGGGCCCATATATCACTGCTTGTCCGTGTTGCGATGGAGATCTATCATATGTAGGGGTGTTAGTGGCGTATGGGCCTATCTGCCACAAAGAGCGGCGTTGCCATGGGCCGATCTACCACAGGTCGCAGCGTTGAGATGTGTCCCATCTACCATACTTACGGGCGTTAATGTGGACCGCTATTCCATATGCAGAGGCGTTACGATGGGCAGCTATACCGTATATACGTAGAGGCGTTACGATGGGCCGATCCAACACAGGTTGAGGCCATGCGATGGACAAATCTACCACAGGTAGTGACGTTGCGACTGGCCCATCTAACAAAGTTAGATGTGGTGCGATGACCCAATCTAGCATCCAAGGTGTCCTAACAAATATCTGAAGCCCTCTTTAAGACTTCATTTTAAACAGGAATAACCGAAGAAAAACAATGATGGATTGTTATGTCCTATTGTGTCTGATACAAAATATACAATTTATATTATAAGAAGTGCATATACAACACATTTTTCTTTGAGTGGATTGTGTCCCCCTGCATGTTTCGACTCCTAACGTCATTATCTGGCGTACAACACAAGCATTACAGCGTTTGGTAACTTACTGTACACGCGTCAATGGCCTTCATAAGTTCCAAGGCAAATGATTTACACAATAATTTATATGCTGAAGAAGTGCATCAACATAAAGAAAAGTGATGACTTCCCGTTCCGTAACATTCAACGTTTTCTTTGGACCAAATCTTCGAGACGTTCCGCCCAACAATGCTGTGCAGGTGATTATGTTCTTGCTCAGAGAGGCACTTAAGAACGGATGACGGCACAAGTAGTTACGAGGTTCTGATGTTTCTGGACTATCTTCTGCAAGACCGAAGATAATTTGCCTTGTTTCTGTTAATAATTTGCATCTTCACCTGTCACTCGATCTGTTACGTAATATCCTTTCTTGAAGGCAATTTGCACTATGATATTCTGTACTTGCGATGAAACAGCAATATTCTACAAATTTTGAGGTTTTCACGGCGGTGACTATGAGGAATGCGGTCTTCTGCGATCTGGCAGTCTGCAGCCACTTCCTCGCTCGCTTATTTTTCTACCCTGAAGAAGGAGGCGATACGTTCCTCCAAAATGTCGGTTCACACAATATCTACACGGCGTCACATCCCAGAAGATGGCATTCCTTAACAATATTCTGGCTCTATGTGTGTGTAGAATATGACATGCATTTTTACCGAACCTGGGCTGCACTGACAAAATTATATTTCTTTTCCTGCAGAAACACGCTTAAAATGCCATAAATACATGCAAATTTCACTCACATACGATTAAAATAGTCATTTTATACAGTTGTGTTGGTTTCACTGCTGTGTTCAATAACGCATCAAGCAGGTGCAAGTCAGTATTGTGAGGAGACCGGAAGACATGTGGTTCCAGACTAGTCACTCCGCCCCGAAAACTTCCGGCGGTTGAACGTTGATGAAACTACTAGATTTAAATTCAAACTTCGAGCAGAATTAAGTAGGAGCGTTGATAGGAGAATGATAAATCAATCTTGACAGTGCTAGTCCCGTAACTGAAAAAAGGAAGTTTCTCTACAGCTTGGAATTCAATATAAACCCTGCTTCACCATATCAAAGAAATCATTACATAAACATAGATGGTTTCAAAATGCGAAAAAGCTCCATTATTTTGGAACGACAATAACAAATCAACATCTGATTCATGAGGAAATTAAGGGTAGATTTGGAAAACTATAATTTTGCCTGCAATTTTGTATGGGTGTGAAACTTCGTCTCTGATATTAAGGGGAGAACATAGACTGGGGGTGTTTGAGAACAGGGTGCTGAGGATACTATTTGGACCGAAGAGAGATCAAGTAACGGGAGGTTGGAGAAAACTGCATAATGAGGAGCTTCGTAACTTGTACTATTCGCCAACTGTAATTAGAATGATGAAGTCGAAGAAGAGATGGGCAGGACACAGAGCATGCATGGACAGAAGAGGAATGCATACAGGGGTTTGGTGGGAAAGCCAAAATAGAAGACACCATTAGGAAGACCTAGACGCAGGTGCGAGAATAATATTAGAATAGACCTTTATGAAATATAATGGGGTGGTATGGACTTGATTGATCCTGCTCAGGCCAGAGACCGGTGGAAGGTTCTTGTGAACATGGTGATGAACCTTCAGGTTCTATAAAATGTTGGGAAAATCTTGTGTATGTAAGAGACTGACGGCTTCTCTAGGACTCCATGGAGTTAGTTCACTGTATCGAGCAAAAGTTGAAAGTGTACTTAATAGCCTAGACAAATCTTAGATTTTCTAGCTACTGTGTACATTGGGAGCCGGGAAAGCTCAGTCGGTATAGTGACGGACTATGGGGTTCGATTCATGATGGGACAACATATTTCTCTTCTCCACAGCGACCAGACCGGCTCTGGGGCCAACCCAGACTCATATCCAGTAAGTACAGGGGCTCTTTCCCCTGGGCTAAAGCGGCCGGGTCGTGAAACTGACCACTCGTCTCCACCTAATGCCTAGGTAAAGTATACCTCAACTCCCCCATATGTGGTCATGGCATACTGTTCATTCAATTAAGCACAGGGACAATTATTTCCCTTTTTTTGTTACTTTGCACACCAAAATGATCTGGATGTTCATTTGTTGCAGACAGAGATCTACACTAATCGCATTACATACTGGTGCTGTCATACTGCGCACTGAGCCAGGAAGCATCTTGCGCTATATTTCCTTAAACATTCGCCAAATTGAGTTTATGTACGAATATACAGCGCAATTAGCAGTACCTTGAGAAAATCATCTCGATTTGAGCTCATAAAATAGCGGTTACATCGGATCAATATGAACCAAACTGAGTGTAAATGTAATGCATTCGGAGATGAGACATGCAAACTTATGCGACTTCACCTGCAAGGGTTCATTTCGTGCAGTTCGTGAGAAACAACACAAAATACGTGACATAAAAGTTATACTTCATAATTAGATCACTATGTCATGCAAGTATCTTATGCGTTTCTAGAACAAAGTATATATACAGTACGACCATATTATACCTTCCCGTAAATGGTTGAGTCACTAAGGAGGGATAATCTGACGTCCCTCCCGCCCAGGGGACCGTTGGCGAAACCCAGAAGTCCGAACAAATCAAAAATAAAACACACCCAGATTTCGGCGGATTCTGCAAGGGCTCCCCTGTTGCCATTATCGCATTCCCGGCAGCCCTGTAAAACGTTTATAGTATTTACGCGCTGAAGTTCTTCCTCGGAAAGACAGTAAACCCTAGTCTCCAGTGCAAAAAGAGAATATTCAGGCCCGATATAGACTCCGTCCGTTTTCTCTTTACCGAGCATTAAGTGTTCGATTAGGCCGCGCCACAGCTCAAGCCGTTAGTCGCTGGCTTCCCACCGCGGCGGCCCGGGTTCGATCCCGGGTCTGGTCAAGTGGAATTTGTGGTGGACAAAGTGGCGCTGGGGCAGGTTTTCTCCGAGTACTTCGGTTTCCCCTGCCAATCTTCATTCCACCAAATTCTCCATCATCACCCTCACCTATCATCTGGGGCTGGTACAATAGGCCAGAAGTGGCCGCAGTACAAGGGACTTAGTCCCACCCCACTAGCAATAAAAAAAAAGTGTTCGATTCGATTTCTACTCCTCCACGACATCCAGATCGACGCTGGGGTCAATTCAATGGGTACTGGGGGTAAATGTGCCTGGGTGTGAAGCTGACCACTCATCTCCAACTACTGCCGAGGTCAAGGAAATGTGTGTCTATATAGCCACTCCTCCATATGCCTTCATGGTATAGTGCTTAATTAATTAAGCACAGGGTAACTTTACCTTAATTTACTTAATTGTATTTGCTCGGTAACGGCGAGAAAGATGCAAGGCCTCAGTATCCTCTGAACACGACAATAAAAACAACAGCTACAGCAATATTCCCAACAGAAAGCATTTCCAGCATCTGCTGTGGTCGGTGTACGTTTCGTTTGTTACTGGGCCTGCAGATTTCGCTAGGAGTCCGAGTCTCAAAGGCCCCGGTGGGCAGGAGGAGCGCCAGCTACTACCATCTGAGTGGTTCGGGGTTTGTGGGAGGCTCTAAGACAATCTCAGTGCATAACGCATATGGAGAGTATGCACCTGTCTATTCGCTCCCATGTTTACTCTTCAAAATTACTACAAGGATATAATCACATTTCATATTAAGGGTCTATAGCAGAAGCTGTCGGGAAATTTAATTTACTCTCCTTCTTCTGCCTGTTCCGAGCTGCGTTAGATACTTCTGAATGGACAGATTTATTGACATCGAAATTTCTCATGAGTCTAATTCAAATTGAGTGATGTTAAGATGAAAGTAAGGTCACTGAGAAGATGGATGCCTGTCTGTAGGCGCGATTTGTGGCTTGGGTCTTGAAAGCGTTTTCCTTTAATTCTGTATGTCCCTTGGAGCTTACCAAGGCCGCTAATCCATGCGAATGCAGAGAATTTAAACCTTTGCGATTATTGCAATATTTACTATGAGCAACGTGTTACTGGGGGCTTCTCTGTCTTGTAGCCTTTTAATTTTCCGTCTAAATTCGTGTTACATCAACATGGCGGTCGTCCTGCTTTACGTGGCAACAACATTAGTTTACTAGAGATACTATTTTTAAATCCTGACGGCTGTAAAGGTGTTTAGAGGAACCAGGCTTCCAGGGCAAATCTTTGTAAACATAAATAACAGGGTAGCGACAGAGAAGTATTTCTGTTTCTTACTGAAATCTGATGAATCCCAACATATGCAATTCACACTCTATGCTCCAAGCATATCTAAAGCCTACTACTGTTCTAGTATGAATAACTACTATTATAACCTACACGACCCAATACATCGGAACACCATGTCAGTCGCGAATACGTTTCACAGTTTCTCCTAACGTTCACACGCGTAAACGAATGGCATTAGCATTTCAACAAGCAGCTTGTTAATATTTACGTATTTCGAAATTAAAACGGAGCTGTGCAAAATATGAGCTGAAACATACGGTCACCGTGCGGAACAGGAAAACAGACGAATAAAGGCCACTGTGAGGAACGGAATCAAAATAAATAACAAGTGAAATGACCAATACCAGACATTGAACGTTCATATTGTACTTTTGGGCCGGTAAAACACAGACCGGGATATCAATTTCCACTTTGTGATACAACTGCCAGTATGGAAGGCCTAACTGTTCCTTGCCTGATGGCACCTGAGTGATGACATCATGTTGTACCGACTTCATATGCCCATACTTTAGTGACGTATTCATAATAGGGACGGTCTCTGTGGTCTAGTGGTCAGACTTCCTGCCTACAGATCCAGAGGCCCGGGTTCGATCCCCGGCGCTACCAGATTTTCTGAGAAGTAGTGGGTCTGGAACGGGGTCCGCTCAGCCTCGTGAGTATAATTGAGGAGCTATTTCAAGGAAACAGAGGACAAGGTCTAGAAAACAGAAATTAACGGCCGTGGAGATTCATTGTGCTGACCACGTGACACCGTCTATCCACTAAAGTTTGCACTAATTCCACCGACAAGCTCGGTCGGTATAGTTCGCTTGCGCTGGTTTGCCGATATTCCCACATAAGGTATACAGGAAAATGTTCAAATAAGAGTGAATCGCAAAGGGCGGAAAAGGGGAAGTCCAAATAATAAAAAAGTAAGCAACTGTAGACGTAAAAGTGACTGCGCGTCGTAAGGTGCAGGTGTTCAACAGCGTACAGTCACAGACAATTCTGTTAAATTGTCTCAACAATAGCTTATATTCTACGGCGGTGTTTCGCCGGTCACGGGAGCCGAGCGGTCTAAGGCATGTCTTCGCTCGCTTGGAAGCCGGGATCGTGGGTTCAAATCCCACACAAGGCATGGATGTTTGGTATTGTGTTTAGGTAGAGGCCTTGCGACGAACTGATCACCCGTCCAAGGAGTCCTACCGTCTGTAAAAATTATCAATGAAAGTGACAAATCAGCCCTAAGCTCCAAAGCTGGAGCGAGAGGAAAAAACTCCGGTGTTTCGGTGACTGCAGCTGATTGTCTGGGTAGTATGACACTGTATTACAAGCTGATCTGTCAATGTCTCGCCGAATGAAAAACCGAATTTCAGTTTCGGGGACTGTAATTTATAATTCCTGCAAAGAGGGCATATTACGCCAAAGTAGAAACATTCGCATTGACTGGAACGTTTTCATTCTAGTGAAAATTAATTAAGCATACCGAAAAATGAATAGGCCCATTAGTTTTTCAAATGCGTTAAACTGAACAGTCTTAAACCAAGGATTTGGCGTATACAGTCAGACTCTTGCTTTCTGGCACCAGAGATCGTGACAATTACACTGAATTCAGAAAGTTTTAATCAAATTGCCTCACTTAGCATATTTAAAGGAATAAACGCGAAAATCTGGAGCTGAATTTTATGATCGGCAGGTTCTAAGAAAACTCAACGGGCGGATGTGAGCGAGAACAAGCTACATCCTCCGAGAATGCTTTGTACACTTACATACATTAAATTTTGTTTCATCGTAGATTTAATTCCAAAATGTATGTCACATTCCGTCATGTCAATCCTACGCATTAGTATTCAAAATATGTTGGTAATAAAACACTGTCGCCTACCAGCTTTTCCAAAAACGGAAATTGTACCCGAATTATATTTTTTTTTCCTTGGCACTACAGCCCCAGTGGGCCTAGGCCTACCTCCATGAACTTCTCCGTTCACTTCGGTTTTTCTAAATCTTACACATACGGTAGGACTCCTTGGGCGGGTGATCAGTTCGTCGCAAGGCCTCTACCTGTAGACAAACACAGAAAAACGCACACAAACATCTATGCCCTGAGTGGGATTCGAACCCACGATCCCGGCTTCCGAGCGAGCGAAGACAGTGCACGCCTTAGACCGCTCGGCTACCGTGACCGGACCCGAATTATACAATTACATTCGATAATTACTCAGATGTTGTTAATAAATTCATAAATATATGACAAGGGTTGACACAACTAATCCTCTTGGTTCAAATATTCCCGAAGACTTCGTACAGCTGTAAAATATTCCTGCAATTTTCAAGAAGGGTTTGAAGGATATGCTGAGAAGGGCGTAATACCCCCCAAGGAGGTTCATGAAACGCAAACTTCCAATTCTGTAGGCTATACTCTGAAAGAGGTAGGCTGATCATTTCTGCCGATCACAATGGCCGTGCGGTCTAAGGCGTGAACCGGATCGAGCACTGGGATTGTGGGTTCGAATCGCAATCAAGGCATGTATGTCTGTGTGCGTTTATTCTGTGTGTAGGTAGCGGCCTTTCGATAGGCTAATCCCCTGTCTATGGAGTCCTACAGACTGTGTATAGATTAAGAAATTGAAAATCTTAAAAGCTGAAAAGGTCCAAAAGGGCTGTAGAGCCATAATAGACAGAAAGGCCCATAATTTGTGAACATTTAAAAGGAAAAATGGTTAAACATAAAAACAAACACATAAGTAAAAAGGATGGAATAAAAATCAAATATGACAAAGAAACTAAACAGTAAGACCATAAATAACTAACAAAACAAGGAAGTATATAAGTAAATCAACACATAAAGAGAAGTGAAATGAACACAGCTAAGATACTAACATCAGATCCTTAAACAGGTGTAACAGATTACGTGGAATTCAAAACCGTGAACAGTCCGGAAGTTGTAACGGTCGAATACATATGTCTCTGACAGCGGGTTCAGGTTGACTGAAACAGAACGAGACTATCCATCAGTTCACGAGGGGGTTAAAGTAAAATGTCTGGGGAGCCACTGAGCACCTGTTGCGCCTTGCCCCATTGCAGTCAGGTGCAGAGAAACTAATTTAAATAATTATTCTCCGTCCGCTACAACAGCCGCACGTGTCCTACAACGGCTGCTCAACAAGGACACCCTTCGTGTTGCTAAATGCTGTTGGCTTGCTGCTTTACTGTAGCAAGCACACTGCTGTGCTGACGGCAGTTCTGACACATCAGCACACAGGACAGTGAGCGACAATCGGGAAGGACTTGGTAAAGTAAAGCAATCCCAGTACCAGGCCGTGAAGGTCCATAGGGTTGTGAGACGTTGAGGGTCTCACATTATCTAGACAGTCGGCTCACAGATGGCGGTAAGGTTGTCGGCCTTATGCGCCGGCCGCGCTTTATTTCCCAGGAAAATTATTACTTAATTTCTGGTACTCATTTCTGTTAGAGGCTCAGTAAACCTCAGGGCCTAGTGCGGAAGGATTAGGTCAACTGAAAAAAATTCAACTACCTCATAGGGATTTGAACCCGCGACCTTCCGGCTTGTAGCGTAGCACCTCAACCACTACGCTACCGCGTGCCCCATTGGAAGGACTTGGGGTACACCTATTTTTTTTTAATTCGCTTAGTGGGTAGTGGAGTCCAACTGGGTCCACTCAGCACGGCGGCCACTGATTGGCCTACTGTAGCCTGCCCCGGGTGATTATGATGATGGAGAATTTGGTGGAATGAAGATTGGCAGGGGACACTGAAGTACTCGGAGAAAGCCCGCCCCAGTGCCACTTTGTCCATCACAAATCCCACTTGACCAGACCCGGGATCGAACCCGGGCCGCCGCGGTGTGTGGGGTACACCTAAGAGCAATGAGAAAACCACAAAATAACTTCAGCCTGGATACCGGACTCCCGATAGGGGATATGAATCGGACACCTCCAGAACCTCTAGCGTTGTGCTAGGCCCAAGTAGTTTTCCGTTAGCCGACCCACATAGTTATCTTCAGAGAGGACACGACCACTTCCTTTCGCTACACTTCAAATTCAGCATTCAAGTTTCGGTTTATGTTTCACTGGGCGATAAACAGTCTCGACAATAAGGCCGGATTCACACATAGCGTGCTGTGCACCGACCGTGCACCGGCCGTGCGCAGACCGTGCTCTGCTGCCACCATTCACACATAGTGGACTGGTCGCCGACTGTGCTGTAGCTGGTTTTTATTTTGCATTCGTAGAGATGGATTAGAATGAAGATGTGATTGCTGCATGCGGAGCATACCTTGTGTTGCAAGAAGAAAAGAACAGAACGAAAAGAAAATATTGGGTTCATCAGTTATGGAGAGCAAGAGACGAAGAAGGAGAATTTCATACGATATATTCTCGCCTTAAGGATGATCAGGATAAATTCTTCACGTATTTTCGTATGAGCGTACGAAAATTTGAAAATCTGTTAAAAATACTGGGACCAGAATTGACAAAACAGAATTCTAAATGGAGGCAATCTGTTTCACCGGAAGAAAGGTTAGCTTTAACAATGAAATACTTGGGTTCAGGAGACTCGCAAATTTCTCTGAGTTTTAGCTATAGACTGGCTCCTTCAACTGTAAATCCTATTATATTTCCAACTTGTAAAGCTATATGGCAAACAATGGCCAAGAAAGAAATGTCAGAACCAACTGGAGAAATGTGACGAAAAATAGCGGATGACTTTTATTCAATGTGGCAGTTCCCCAACTGCATAGGCGCAATTGATGGGAAGTACTTTGAAATACAAGCTCCTAAAAATAGCGGATCCCTCTACTTTCACTATAAAAAAAAACCTTTTCAGTTCTCCTTTTGGCACTCGTAGATGCGAACTACAAGGTTGTGATTGTTGACATTGGTGGGTATGGTAAGTCAAGTGATGGTGGAATTTTTTCAAATTCAGTTTTTGGGAAACGTTTAGAAGAGAGCCGCTTGAACATTCCAGAGCCAAGACCTGTACCGAATTCCACAGAAACTTATCCTTTCGTTATTGTCGGAGACGAAGCATTCCCTTTAAAACGAAATTTGCTACGGCCATACCCAGGAAGCGCAGCAGGTTATAAAGACATTCATGTTCTTGCACCAATAACATGAGTTTTTCTTCATTCATAGTGAAGAATGACAACAATACACGTGCTCTAATTGCGACTTTCTCTCTCGCACTGAACTGAACAAATGCTTCGCTCCGCTTCGGCACAAAGATGTGCTGTAACGAAAACTGCCGAATAGCGCCGGGCGACCAGTGGGCGCCCTTTCGTAATTCACATATACAGGGCTGTGCGCGAGCTGTGTCGAGCCGTGACCTTGATGAATCGCTTTTGAAACGGTCGGAGACGACACAGTAGGGGCACAGTCGTCGCCCAGTCCAGCATGTCTGAATTACATAAACCTACACAGTGCATTTCAAATGCAGACTGTCGTTTAGCAATTCCATTCAAAATGACACAGTCGGTGCACAGTCGGTGCACAGCTCGCTATGTGTGAATTAACCCTAACACGCCAGTTTGCCACTGTCTAGGCTCTCACGTACGTTAAAGGGACGTTGTTTTGGATTTGATCGTACTGTTGTCCACAGAGCAGACGGACGAATGCAGTATGCCTTCTCCAAAGGCCGCGCCATAGCTCAAGCGGTTATTCGCTGGCTTCCCACCACGGCGGCCCGGGTTCGATCACGGGTCTGGTCAAGTGGGATTTGTGGTGGACAAAGTGGCGCTGGGGCAGGTTCTCTCCGAGTACTTCGGTTTCCCCTGCCAATCTTCATTCCACCAATTGCTCCACAAGCACCCTCACCTATCATCTGGGGCTGGTACAATAGGCCAGAAGTGGCCGCAGTACAAGGGACTCAGTCCCACCCCACTAGCAATAAAAAAACGCCTTCTCCATTAGGACTTATAACCACTTGCTTTTTGATATGCCTGCAACGGCAGTTTTAACTGCGACAGTGAATTCTTTCAAACACGGACGCGTTTCACGGACCTACAGTGCCGCTATTAACTGCGCACTTGACCCCTGACTGTGGACCTCTGGCAGGAGGCATAAAATTGGAATTGTTAACGTTGGGGTTAAATACAACCGTAATATTCATGAAAAACAGAAGTGGGTATGGCGTTATATATTAATAAGTAGGTTATTTGTGGTGCATTTAAAACCTTGATAATTAAATATGGTGTAGTTATAAAAAACAGCAGACCTATTAAAATTACACTAGTTACACAGGATGTCCCAGGAGGAAGGGTCAATATTCTGGGAGGTCACAGTATCAGTAATTCTAAGCAAAATAAAAATGTATATTTACATATGTCTTATTTCGAATAGTTCCAAAATTGATAAGAAAGGGATATTGCGTACTTTTTTCTAATACCAGTATTTATTGTTCATGTGACAAAGTTGGTACAGTTTATCTAGTATAATATATTTTCGAAAATTCCACCGTCAACTTCAACGCAGTTTGCAGCGCGTGTGAAGACATGGCGTGTTGCTCGTGTGGGTGAATCTTGACTACAAGGGCGATAACATTCATGCGATCGAGCAGTGCGTCTCGTGTGCTCAGTTTTCTTCTGTTCACTTTACCCTTCATCAAACTACATACACAAAAATCTAACGGGGTTAGGTCAGGAGATCTTGGTGGCCAGTTAATGGTCCTTCTACGACAGATCCACCGATTAGGAAAATTGTCATTGAGATGGTGCATCAAAAAATCGGGCATAATGAGATAAGGCTTCGTCATGCTGAAAATACATAACAATCCGTATAGCCAAAGGAACAACCTGTAGTTGTTCTGGTAAGCCATTCTTAGGAAAGACCAAGTAATTATGTCCTGTCATAAGATCATCTGAAATAACGGGACCACTCAACATGTCATCGATCATACCGCACCACACATTGATAGAGAAGCGACTTTGAAAATTTGTCTCCACAGTACCACGTGGACTGTCGTCAGCCCACCACCGCCAGTTACGTGTGTTGTTGATTCCGTTACGGGTGAAGCAGCTACACGTACATCAGTGAAGAGTGTTAATGGAAGCAATTGGCGAATAGTCTGTTGTCCAAAAACATAAAAATTAGAATATACAAAACTATAAATTTGCCTGTTGTTCTGTATGGGTGTGAAACTTGGTTTCTGACATTAAGGGAGGAACATAGACTGAGGGTGTTTGAGAACAGGGTGTTGAGGAGAATATTTGGCCCGAAGAGGGATGAAGTGACAGGAGGTTGGAGAAAACTGCATAATGAGGAGCTTCATAACTCGTACTCTTCTCCAGTATAATTAAAATGATCAAGCGAAGTAGGATGATGTTGGCAGGTTATGTAGCATGAATTGGAGAGACGAGGAATGCGTATAGGATATTGGTGGGAAAGCCAGAAGGAAAGAGACCACAGGGAAGATCAAGGCGTAGGTGAGTGGACAATATTAGAATGGATCTTAGAGAGATATTGTAGTATGGGTTGATATGAATTGGATAGATCTGGCTCAGGATAGGGACCAGTGGAGGACTCTTGTGAACACGGTAATGAACCTTCGGGTTCCATAAACTGCTGGGAAATTCTTGAGTAGCTGCAGAATTGGCTGCTTCTCCAGAAGGGCTCAGCTCCATGAGTAAGTAAGTAAACTGGCGAATAGTATGTAACCAATGACAAAATTACTGTCCTCTGGATGTAGATTTTGCTCACGCTGTGGGTGAAATGAGTACAAGCCGTCATCATGCAATGTGCGCCATACACGTGTTCGTGAAACACTGAGACGTGCAGAAAGTCTTCGCGTGCTGATAGTAGGGCTAAGCTGTACCATTTCAAGATGTTCTGTTCCTCCACATGTTGACTTGCTCGTTCAGACGAAACATGAGCACTGGGAAGTGTACCAAGTTCACGCAATGTAAAGAAACCCATGGAAAACACTCTACGATCCGGAATTCTGAGTATAGGAAAGAGTAGACGGTATTTTTCAACACCATCGCTGAAGCCGTAAACGTACAGCATATCAGAATATTCGGCATTGTGAAGATGTGCGACTTTTTTTGCAAAGCACTCCTGTAATGGCACTGTCAACAGTCACAACGGCTAACTGGCGCAGTACGGCTCCCATGAAGATTTTGAGCCATATTTTTGGCACAGTTTATAAGGCAACTGGGTAAGTCCTTCTAACGCCTTATGTAAACTAACTAGAGTTTGTTATGCTTGAGTCTAGCCGGAAATCGCAATTTCTCAGTTTTTAATGAAAGTCTTCCCTAGAGAATTTGAAGCACACCTTCCTATAGGTTAGGTCCCGGTATTACATCACAGGCAGACGGACAGAATTACCTCCAGTGGTAGTATTCGTTACTGAGTAGTTCGCCTTTCGACCTTGCGCGGTCATATGTTTATTCTAGAACTTTCAATTTCATGCCAGAACAACAGATGCATGTCCCCCTTCTCGTTCTGTCTCACTACCGACGTTTCTTTCATTAGCCCGGAGGCTTGAAGCAGAAAATTCATGCTGAAGGAAAGAATGTATTCACGAGGTGCATCGCTGCACACACGGATTACAGACTAATGTTATGCAGACTATGTTATTATCTTAAATGCTGAGTAGGACGGGATTCATATTTAGCCAGGAACTACTACAGGCAGGAAAGATAAAATGGTGCCTCTGGCCTGAGTGCAATATAATGAAGGCATATGTAGGGCACTGAAGTAAAGCTCCATTCATTCCAGACATGGGTAATACATTAGGGTGAACGATAACCTTAACGCGACCGCGTCTGTGGTCTAGTGGTCAGAGTTCATGGCTACAGAGCCAGGAGTACCGGGTACGATTCCCTGCGCCACCAGATATTCTGAGAAATAGTGGGTCTGGAACGGGATCCACTTAGCCTTGTGAGGATAATTGAGGAGATATTTAAAGGAAATAACGGCTCTGGTCTAGAAAACCGAGATTAATGGCCGTGGGGATTCGTTGCGCTGACCACGTGACACCTTCTATCCGCTAAAGTTGGTACTAACTTCGCCGACAAGCGGCGGTCGCTCGGTCGGTATAGTTCGCTTACGGACTACAGGCCACGGAGTTTGTTTGGTAACCTTAACGCTTTGGATAGGGGGCTGGGTCTGACCCACAGATGATTTGGACGTGGTAGCTTACAACTTGTGAGGTTCACACAGGGGTCTGTTCAGCTGTTGTCGTCGCTTCGGAGGAACATGTTGCCTCCATCTTCACGGCTTAAACGCGCAGCGTGAGTAAGCTGTTGGGTTATATGGTGAGCGTGTAAATGGTTTTTCTTCTCACGAGAAAGGGAGAGAAACTAGGCTCCGAGACACTTGTATCTTCTCAGAATCACAATTCTGTCCTCTGCTGACAAAGAGCATCGTGGCCCAGGAGAGGGCCGTCTTTCCTTTTCTCACAATTTCTCATTCCACCAAACAAACTGGCGCAGCGGTAACGCTCTAGAATCGTCTTCGGGAAGTCAAATCTCGACAGACACATAGACTATCATGACCGAGGGATAACGTGGTTTTCCTGTCCTTCCAGGCAAGTGTCGGGATATCTCGACTAGACCACAACCACTTCCTTCAAAAACCTTTACAACTGATGATTCATCAGCCGTTCTACCATCCATTCATGGTGCCGTAAGTTAACCTACCAGAACATCCATATTCCTTCCTGTGACGATAAACAACATTACGTTTGTGAAGGAATCCTGTTACCCTGGCGAAGATAAATACAATACTGTGACCCTAAACTGGATCTCTTACCGCTTCTCTTAAGGCGGACCGGTCTGCATTTCCTGTCGCTCTCTCTCCCGTGATTATCAGGAATACCTTCTCACAACCTGGCCATACGACGCAACAGACTTCTCACCCTGTGCACTTCAACCCTGAAGATGGGGGCAACATGTTCCTCCGTAACATAGGTATTCACCTTCATGACTACACTGTGTCACACAGGCAAGAATACCATAATCTGATACAAATCCTTGCCTTTTTGTTTTTAGTTTGTGAAGATGGGTGAAACTGAGTCCACTTCATACGTCGGCTAATGTTTGGCTTATTGTACCAGCCCCGGATGATAGATGAGTCTGGAGCAGTCGGTGGAATGAGAATTGGCAGGGGAAACCGAAGTACTCGGAGAAAACCTGCCCCAATGTCCCTTCGCCCAGTACAAATCCCACATGAAATGACCTTGGTTCTAGCCCGGGCCGCAGGGGTGAGAAGCCGGCGACTACCCGCCTGAGCTATGGCTCGGCCCTAATCCCTGCCTTTGCTTCGCTTGACGTCTGCACCACAGCCGTAACTTCACCGGCTGCAGGCTCTATTCTGCGATCCGAATACTTACTCAGGGTCTGACCAAACTGAATCTAATTATATTTCCGCACTACAGTTCCGAAACTCTTCCAAGTATTCTTACGGCGAACATTTCAAAGGCGATGAGCGAAGCGTGTAGCTTGGGTGGGCAGATTAGAAATGCATGGGGCATTTAGTCTTAAATCACTAAAGGGTACGTACAGACCACCTGGGAGACTTGGGCGTTGAAGAAGGATGATAATTCTATTGAAATGGACGTTAAAGGTATTTCTTTACGACAAGAGGGTGTGGACTAAATTCACGTGACTCTAGATAAGGACTAATGGTAGGCTCGTGCGAAGCGGGGAATGAATATTTTGGTTCCAAATATGAAGAAAATTTCTTCAGTCGCTTTGCGACTATTAGATTCTCGAGAAGGACTACAATATATGGAGTGAGAGAGTACGTTAACAAAGCTCCGTTAGAATGGGCGTGCTCTTAAAAACGTAACTATGTCTGCCGATTGTAACTGTAATTCATACAAAGTGACTACGAAGACATCTGGCAAAAGAGAACGGAAAACTGTCCCGGCTCGTAATTAATGAATCACCACTGCATAGAGAAATGGAAGTACAGTTCCATGCATTCTTAACTACGGAACTAGAAGGAGCTGACTTGTCAACTTCAAGCCCTGGCCGCTCTATTACCGGGAAAGCAGTCCTTGATACCCACAGCACACGGGGCTAGGTGGGCCCCACAGCTGGTCTGAACGAGGTGGTAAAGAGAACAATTCCTGAACCCGATTCTCCGGTCGTACGGCCCGTCGCCTAGCCACTACACTGACTGAGCTACTCTTGCAAGATATCTGGAAGGGAATTTACATAAATGCGCACAACTCTACACAGATAATTGAAGTTGATCATCTATCTATTTATCTGTCTCTCTGTCTATCTATCTATCTATGGCTCTACAGCCCTTTGTTGGGCCTTGGCCGCTTTTTCGGTTTCTTAATCCTATAGACAGTCGACAGGACTCCTTGGACGGAGGATCAGCCCGTCGCAAGGCCGCTACCTAAACACAGAACAACACACACAGAATAAACGTGCACAGACATTCATGCCTTTAGTGGAATTCGAACCCATGATCCCAGTGTTCGAGTGGGCGAAGACAGTTCATACCTTAAACCGCGCGGCCAATGTGATAGGCAAGTTTTTCTCTACTTAATTAATTAAGCACCACGCAATGCAGATATATGGGGGGCGGAGGTATGGCTCCACGAATTCACAACCTCAGTACCAGATGAAGTTAAACCCATTGAATGGGAGGCTGGCTGGGCATCAGGGCCGGTCTCGACGCTCTTACTGGAATCGGACACCTATTTCTCGACCGTCTAGAATGTAGCTAGTCACTATACCAACTGAGCTATCTCTGCTCAATGTTACATGTACAGGGCCTCCATCCACAACTGCAAAAAGAAAGTTAAACCTGTCCATACCATAGAGCCGTTACTAGACCTGTCAAAATGCAATCTGAACAGTGATTACTGATGCAATTCACACACGTGTGTGTGACACACCTCAGAACACAGAACCGCTTACCGTTTGACTGGAGGCGTCGAGATATCGCAGGCCAAAGTATGCGGTTTCCAGCAGATTCAGGTGACGGAACACGGTGTCCAAAATCTCCTGACCCGGGCTGTTGTCCTGAAACGCGAAATAAGATATCAAATTAGTACAGTTTCACATTAAGTTAGATAAGAAACTGCTTGTTTCATAGTTTAACGACACTCTCTCAACCACACAGGTTACTGAGTGAGATTTTTAACAAAAGCAGGCTTAGGCTGAACAGTCCTACGTTTACTAACAGGCTAACTAAGTCCATGGAGCTGAGTCCTTCAGACGCCGCTAGTCGCTCAGCTACTCAAAAACTTCCCAACATTTTATGAAACATGAAGGTTCATTACCGTGTTCACAAAAGTCACTGAACCAGACGAATACGATTCATCTCACCCCATTTTAAGATAATTTTAATATTATCCTCCAGCCTACTTATAGGTCTTCCTAGTGAATTTCTCCTTCTGGCTTTCCCACCAAATCCATGTATGCATACCGCTCCTCTCCCATGTATGCTACAGCCTTGTCCATCTAATCACTTGATCACTCTAATTATATTTGATGAACAATGCAAGTTAAGATCCTCCTTATTATGCAAATTTCTCAGCCTTCTGATCATTCATCCCTCTTGGGTCCAAATATGCCCACTAACACCACCCATCCATATTCCACTTTTAATATAACAGGCAATGTTCCACTCGACTCCCAAAATACTGGGCCGAACCATGCCAAGTTTGCATCACAGAAACATTTCCTAAGAATGCGACTGTAAAGCGATCAACAGGAGGCCCACTTGTGAATGATGAACTGTAAATTACTGAAAACGAAACAATGTTATCTCGTTTAAGACAGATCTACTAAGAGTAGTGACCGCGCTTTCGCTTGGCACAGCGTTGTATCCTAGAAGTTAGAAGTCTTCACCGAGAGAACATCTGGCCCTAAGTGAGATGAAGTAACGAAGCAAAGGAGACACTTTCATGACGACGGGGTTCACAATTGTAACTGCCTCTTATTAGGGTAACTAACAAAGGACGAATGTGGTGAAACATAAAATAATCATTCGGAAACAAGAGAACCGAACTGATATTCATAGCGGAGACGCTCCTAACTCGTACCCGGGAAGCGCTCTGTTCGATCTTAACCGAGACACCGAGTATCCCGACTTGGGCTTTTCGCGGTTTTCTTCAGGCACTCAAAAAAGTGATTGAATACTGCCTCAATTAGATCACGAGGACTTCCCTCGAAATCCTTTCCAATTCATGGGCGACTTATCTACGTATGATCCGACGCCATATAGTTTAGCTATGTGGCGTATGTATATATACATACAAAATATGCAAATATAATTTTCTGATTTGGACACTTCCTGGAAAGCAACTTCAGGAAAGTCTAGGAATAGCCGTGTATTTTCTTATATTTCATGTTTCGATAGGAGCGGGGTTAGCGCAGTCGGTATAGCGACTAGGGACTGGCTACGGGCTGGACGACCAAGGGGTTGGAGTTCGAGTCCCGGTGGGGGCAAGAATTTTCACTTCTCCATGTCGTCCAAACCGGCTCTGTGGCCTACCCAGACTCCTATCAAATGGGTACAGAGGGTTCTTTCCCTGGGGGTAAAGCGGCCGGGGCCTGAAGCTCACCACTCACCTCCAACTAGTGCCCAGGTCAAGAAAATGTGGATCTATACGTCCACTCCCCCATACGTCTTAATGGCGTACTACTTAATTAGTTTAATTAGTTAAGCACAGGGACAACTTTACCTTTTTATGTTTTATATCTTGACGCTTTCAGTACCTCACACTGCGTAGCCTTTAATATAAGCACGATTACAATATTATATTTAAGCATGCTGTTACACTCTATACGATATATGACATAAACACCGTCCCAAGTGCAACAATTTATTGTAGTTCTTTTGCCTTGCCCTCTTCTACACTACATGTTTCGGCCGCAAACGGCCATCATCAGGTGTATACACTTACGTAGCTGTTACACTGCACCCAGTTTAAAATTTAAAAACACACAGGTCTTCCCAATTGTTCTCTTCGTCGTTACCAACAGGTTTCGATTTATCAGAATCTACTTCGCTGATATCTGTCTGATTTGTGCAGTGTAACAGCTACGTAAGTGCATACACCTGATGATGGCCGTTTGCGACCGAAACATGTAGTGTAGAAGAGGGCAAGACAAAAGAACTACAATAAATTGTTGCACTTGGGACGGTGTTTATGTCATATATCATAAGCACGATTAGTGAACAAGGAACACGAAAGAATTTTGAACGAAGCGACGTGGTCTGATCTAGGTATTACCCCGACATTTGCTTGGAAGGATGGTGGGGGGGGGGAGCTTCAGGACAACTGCTGTCCCGCCCGAGATTTGAACTTAGCACCACAAGAATAAAAATTTAGACGAGTTTTATCTCCCGGGACATAACGCCGTGCAGTGTGTTAAAGGCAGCCCGATGTTTCGGAGCAACTTGTCGCCTCCACCTGCTTCCTTCCTGCGCCGCACTGGTTTCCTGCCTGGCTTATTCTTCGACCCTGAAGATGTACATGACATATTCCTCCGAAACGTCGGTTGGCTTTCAACAATCGCATTATATCCCAGAAGATATAACTCTTTATAACCACCTACACCTACACAACTCTACACAGTATTACCACTACCTCTACTTTCTTGGTAACAGCTGTGAAGGTAAAATTAAAATTGTATAATGTGACGGCTTCATCTGAACCTCAGGAAAACCCAAGGAGGGAATCTCTTATGGTAACATTTTACACATATTCCTCAAGCAGCTAGTTATGTTCACGAAAGCTGCAGACATCAAATGGGGCACACACGCGCGTTATCCTGAATCACGTGTATTGGCTCGGTCCTCAAGGACTACGGATCAGTCACGAGGGCCTCCACTGTAACAGTAAGGTGCGCCACGAGAGTGTAAGTGAGGTTTCAAAGTGCATCTCCCACTCAAACATTTAATTCTATATGACGAGGGTAAGTAAGAACATGAGCCTCACTGAGAGACTTCCATTTTACACACCCTGTAGCGTGGTCCCGGACCTAACACTGTCTCCTCCCATGTTTACCCGCGTGCTCCAAGTGGCCCGTTCCCATGTGAGCCTCTAAGGAAAATGTTACCTCTCACAACCAACAATCCTTGTGTGACACGGCGATAATGAGTCTAACAGTCGGGCACATGTTGTTCCCACACGGGCTATCGTTACTGTTGGATATATTATCTGTCGTTATCTTCACTCCCTTCAGACAAACGACGGGACAGCCCCTTAAACGGACCACAATCGCTCCGTCTCCCACAAACCTTCCTGGGCTTCAGTCATGCCACCTTAAAGTAACAACGAACAGGTTGGCGCACCTGTTACGGGCTAAACTTAAACAAAACAAAGGCCGTGGCTTTGGTCCGCAAGCGAACTACACCGACCGAGAGACCGCCGCTTGTCGGCGAAGTTAGTGCCAACTTTAGCGGATAGAGGGTGTCACGTGGCCAGCTCAACGGATACTCACGGCCGTTAATTCCTGTTTTCTAGACCGGAGCCGATACTTTTCCATTCAATTAGCTCATCAATTATTCTCACGAGGCTGAGTGCACCCCGTTCCAGACCCATCACTTCTCAGAAAATCTGGTAGCGCAGGGAACTGAACCCGGGACCTCTGGATCTGTAGCCAGGAACTCTGAACTACTGAGAAATACTCGGCTCGAATCTCGGTCGGGTTACCGGCCATTCTGAGAAGATGGAAATTTCTGCCTCTCAAAGCGAATGACTGGACAGTACCTCCAAGCAGACAACGTAGCCTCATCTATTCACCATTCATCATTTCACTGACATGTGACGCTCATAAACTTCATGGTGGAAAAGTTGTTAAAATCAGTTATATGAATCAATCAGTGTTACAGAACGTCATCAAGCGTCACATGACCCAAATGTAATATAAGAAACTCCGTGGCTTGAGTCCGTAAACGAACTATACCGACCGACCGACCGAGCAACCGCCGCTTGTCGGCAAAGTTAGTGCCAACTTTAGCGGATAGAGGGTGTCGCTGCGTCAGCGCAACGGATCCCCACGGCCGTTAATTTGGGAGCCGCTACATTTCCGTTCAGGTAGCTCATCAATTATCCTCACGAGGCTGAATGGACCCCTTTCCAGACCAACCACTTCTCAGAAGATCTGGTAGCGCAGGGAATTGAACCCGGGACCTCTGGATCTGTAGACAGGAACTCTGACCACTAGACCAGCATCGTCAATTTAATAGGAAAAGGCATAAGCTCCTTTATATGGCGCCGCGGTGCACAGTAGAGTAATGCCAACGTTGTAGCGCAAGTGTGATGTGCAGAGGGGGCAGAGATAGTAACATCAAACGAAGTTACGGCCGCTATGAATTACCGCCTCATGGGGGCAGGATTTAGTGAGTCATGCCTGAGCCCAGAGCTATCAAGCTTCGGAAATCTCATAAGAAAGCAAAAGAAAATGTATCAATTTTGGTATGAAGGACAACATAAATACAAATATTAAGATGTTAAACTGACGAAGATGCAAATCAAATTAATACTCTAATTAGATTTAACAACAGTACTTTGATAAATGTACAGTCTTGAAGTCCTCATTATTTCTATATTATTAAATTTTGTACAGAACAATAATTGGAGAACCAAAATAATGCAATTAATAAGAAATTATATTGGGGCCCATCATAACATGAAATCCTAAGCTGAAGTTTCATATGTAAATTCGGTATGCGACAACCGCTCTCTTTGCTGAATTCACTGTGGAAGCCCGTTACGGAATTACCAAACTCCTTCTTGTTCAGTAACAAGGACTTAACAAAGGGCTTAAAAACTACTTATGAAAGACAAGTACATCTGTGTGCTAATGAAATCGGCGCACGGCAAAGCGACAAATCGAAAATATTTATTTCTCTGAAAAGGGAACCAACCAGAAACACAGAAGTTGAGGAACTAAACCGTTGGAAACCGATCGCGTATTTTCATTCAACATTCATTTCGTGTTTCAACTGCGGCTATTGTTCTGTGAACAGTAGCGTGGAAATCTGTCAATACAAAGACACACAGACACATAAACAAAAGGAACAAAAATGAGGAGTGTTCCGTGCTCTGGCTTATAAGGAAACGGTGCCGCCGGTAATGGATTTATATGTAACAAAAATGCAACGGAAAAAACATTCTAACATGTTACGTAATGTTATATTCACTGTCATTTTAATTATAAGTTATTAATACTTTCTACTCATGTAATTCCGGTGAAAATTCTGAAGGTAAAAAACCACAACAATCACGTGAATTTCTACCACATGGCCTCCGGACAGTTAATTACTATGAGGCGAGGCTACAGGATTCCTGGGCAAGTAGACCGTAGCCTATACATGGCATCACGCGGATACGCTCACGAAATGATTATTATAATTATTCATTTAAAACATTTTCACATTATCGTCACTAAGTAAACACTCAAAACACTCTCAGCAGCATTTAAGAATCCACTGAGGTTGCTCACAAGTTAAACAAAGTCCTACTTTTCTAATTGATTTTGGTTAGTCAGTTTTATTAGTCACTTATGCACGAGTAGTTTGCTAAATGGTTTGCTGATTAGTTTGTTAATAAGTGAGCGAGTCCGTTAGTCGGTTAACTACAAAATGGGTGTCATTCTGTTAGTTAAAATCAATCGATGAGTATTCTGGGAACTTTCATAGCTAATAAATAGTTGAATTTTTTCCCCGCATAGTGGAGGGTGGGGTCCAGTTGGGTCCACTCGGCACGGCGGCCACTGATTGGCCTATTGTAGCCTGCCCCGGGTGATTATGATGATGGAGAATTTGGTGGAATGAAGATTGGCAGGGGAAACCGAAGTAGTCGGAGAAAACCTACCCCAGCGCCACTTTGTCCACCACAAATCCCGCCTGACCAGACCCGGGCCGCCGCGGTGGGAAGCCAGCGACTAACCGTTTGAGCCATGGCGCGGCCTTAAACAGTTGGTTAGGAAAGCAATCATTCTGCCAACTGTAAGACTGCTGACTTACAGATGCGACTCCTTATAGTTTGAGGAGAGTACCAATGTTTCGGTGGAATGTGCTGCCTCCATATTCAGGGAGCCAAGCAGCAAGCAGAGGCTTACTTCAGAGCTCAGGAAAATAATGATGGAACAGGTTGCTCCTAAAAGTCGGTGAACGTCAACTAGACTATACGGCGTCACATCCCGAAACATACTATTTTTATGGTAATCGCTCTGAGAACTTGAAATATCATGTTCTGCTCGTTAGATGACTGGCTGGTTGGTTGTAGAGATGAGCATAACCGATTGGCTGGTTAGTTGTAGAGATGAGCATAACCGATTCCTGTATCTCGTAAACCTCACACAAAAGTGCGCATAAGTGTAAAGGCCCCAAGCACTGTTCCCCACGGCTTATCGAAACAACAGGGCATATACACCTAAGTATGATGTACCGATGAATCGCTTCGTGTTAGCCTTCTATGAAAATTACAAGTCTGTACGTCGGCGGTTTTCTCTATAGGGAAACTCAATTTATATTTGGAAAGAACTGGTGTTCCTTTTGGGGGGGGGACCCTAACATTGTCGTTAATCACCTTATAAAACTGCTATACGCTTTCACAAGGGCCTAATTACTACAGAACCGGTAACGGTGGCCGAGCGGTGTAAGGCATGTACTGTCTACGCTCGCTCGGAAGCCGGGACAGTGGGTTCGAATCTCACACATGGCATGGATGTTTGGTGTGTGTGTGCGTTTATTCAGTGTTTGTGTTGTCCTGTGTTCAGGTAGAGACTTTGTGACGAACTGCTTACCCGTCCAAGGAGCCCTACCGTCTCTAAAATTATCAATGTAACTTATAAATCAGCCCTATGCTCCACAGTAGGAGCGAAGAGAAAACGAAAACCACTACAGCGGTACCTGGCGTACACAAAGGGAACCATTTTACTCGTATATTCAAAAACTGGTCTAGATAAAGCATGCAGCACATCAAGGGCAGACACGAAAATCCTTCGTCATTTCACGGAAAACTGTTTTAGAAGAATATGGTTTTATAATTTTGGGATTCTGACTTTTGGATCTCACAGATAGATGTACTATTAAAAATGCTAGTTACAGTTTCCTGTGCCATTAGCGTAATATTGCAAGAGAGGGGCAAATTTCGGGGCATCGCACTTACGGCTCATTGTACAGTTTTCGATTATGACCATTCGAATTAGGAGAAGCGAGGAACAAGGATACACCTGAAAAAGAGCAGTGGCGCTTGTTTGGGCAGCAGAACAAGTGGTAGCCGGGGCTGAGGGCCTCGCTTGGGGCGCGGCTACCGCGCACCGCCGCCCCGTTCCCACACTCGGCCGTGAAAACACGCAGTTTTTATGACACTGACTCGTCTTCGGAGGATGGCTACACCCAACAAGGATATGCCCGGGGACTGGGGGTGGGTTCAGGCACGCAAACACGCTATGCAGATGAACTTGGGAATCTCGTCTTCATTGTAAATAGAACACGGCATTATGTAGTGAAGAATAATTCATAGGTGAGAGAATTGGTATGTAGAGAGAGATGGACAAATATTGGGAAGTTCACATACCAGTATCCAGGATAGAAGCACTGGAACCTTCTGCTCTTAGATACAAGGTAAAAACCAGAAGATGTCCCTGTGCTTAATTAATGAAGCAATATGCAATTAAGGATCGCCTGTATTGTCTAGTGGTCAGAATTCCTCGCTACAGATCCAGGGATCCCGGGTTCGATTCCCAGCGCTACCAGATTTTCTGTGAAGTAAGTGATGGGTCTGGAGCGGGTTCCACTCAGCCTCGTGAGGACAACTGAGGAACCACTTGAATGGAAAAGTAGCGGCTCCGGTCTAGAAAACCGAGATTAATGACCGTGGGTATCCATTGCCCTGATCACGCTACACCATCTATCCACTAAAGTTGGCACTAACTTCGCCGACAAGCGGTGGTCGTTCGCTCCCTATAGTTCGCTTGCGGACTAAAAGCCACGGACTTACTTAGTTCTATGTAATGAAGACATAGAGGGAAGTGGAGGTATAGCTCCACAATTCGCGATCTGGGCACTAGATGGGAGTGGCCAGCTACACGCACCGGCAGCTTTGATGCCAGGGAAAGATCCCTCAATACACATTGGAGAGGAGGTTGCGTGGGCCCCAGAGTCGGTCTGGTCGCTGTGGACTTGAGAAAATTTCTTTCCCCTTCCGGGAATCGAACCCCGGCCGTCCAGCCCATAACCCGTAGCCATAACGACTGAGCTATCCCTGCTGCTCTGCTGTTAGATTTGTTACTTAAATTAAGTCAGTAAAGTAGCTCCTCGTCTCTTCAGCCAGTTCAAATTAAATTATACTCCACAACGAAACAAGTCACCATAAAAATATTCAGTGAAACAATTTACTTTTTAAATAAATATCCCGCATGGAAGGGGTTGGAGAAGATGAGCTGAGACGTAGTTGAGGCAGTTATTGGGGTTTGTGTGGCGAGAAAGAAGCATGGGGGGTGGTTTCCTCAAATATTAAGAAATAATCGTTAACTTGTAAAACACTGCAGAGAGATATCTCGTGTTATGTGGCGCCGCCTACGCTGGTACATGCATATTCACGTTCCGGAGGATTGCTGGTAAACTTCTACCGGACTACACGGCGTCATACCTAAGAATACATTATTCTCCATAGTAAGAGGCTTGATAACTTCGAATCCAAGAAAGTAAAACGTTATGCATGGTCTGAGGTTCTCCTAGCCGTGGTTACGATGATTCTGTCTTCTAAGATACAACACTTTGTAGTCCGATGAAAGTCAATCGACGTTTCTGAGCTACCGCCACCCTCAGGGCTAAGGAGTAAGCCAAAAAAGAAACCAATATGAAACAGGAAGCCAGCATTATTCTCCGAAGAGTCAGTTGACTTCCACTGGACTACACGGCGTCATATGCCGGAAGACAGAATTCTTCACAGTATTCACACTGCTTTCGCTTTCTCTTCCGGTGTGTGCGATATTCGGACGTTTGCCAATTTATCGCCTCTCTTAGCATTAACCGCACACCACACGGTGCTACTGGTTTTCATGAACGAAGCTCTCGCGGTCGAGCAATGGCAGTACATCTATAAAACGAGACTTAAAGAAGATATCATTACCAAAATTCATGTTTTCAGTTGACTTTAATAACAGCATAATTTGTAAGAGCCGATCACAGTGCCCGCATGGTCTAAGACACGCCCGCTCGAACACTGGGATCGTGTGTTCGAATCCCAGTCAAGGTATGACTCTGTGCATTTATTTTGTGTTTGTGCTGCCTTGCGACGGGCTGATCCCCAGTCCAAGATATCCTATCGACTGTACAAATATCACGTTTTTGGACATTATCCATCGTCTCATCTTTATCTAAAAACCGTCCTGTTTATTTTTCAAAACACAACGTTTCGGAGACTGGATTCTGTCTCCATTTGCAGGTAAAACCTACTCAGTTGGGCCCAATCGATAGAGCTAGTCCCTATTTCCGGAGATTTTACCTGAAGACGGAGTCAAAATCCAGTCTCCGAAACGTTGTGTTTTGAAAAATAAACAGGACGATGTTTAAATGAAGATGAGACGATGGATAATGTCCAAAACATAATGTCTGTACTAATGTACCATCGTCACAAAGTTTTGCATCTTATTTATCTTGCCGACTGTGTAAATGATCAAGAAATTGAAAAAGCGACCAAGTTCTAAGGAAAGGGCTGTAGGTGGGCCTTGTCGGCCCTTGTACCGCGACCTACAGTGGTCCACTGTGCTTTAGTGACATAAATAGACAATTTGTGAGATTTACACGTACTTTAATTTATTCAACCTCTTTACAATCGTAACCGGCCAATTCATTTAAGTAACCAGCCATCTTATTGAACATAACTGACTCATTCTTAACCTTTCGGCAATATGGATTTTTTTATTGCTTGTGCGGTGGGACTAAGTCCCCTGTACTGCGGCCACTTCTGGCCTATTGTACCAGCCCCAGATGATAGGTGAGGGTGATTGTGGAGCAATTGGTGGAATGAAGATTGGCAGGGGAAACCGAAGTACTCGGATAAAACCTGCCTCAGCGCCACTTTGTCCACCACAAATCCCACTTGACCAGACCTGGGATCGAACCCGGGCCGTCGCGGTGGGAAGCCAGCGATTAACCGCTTGAGCTATGGCGCGGCCTGCTTCATGTAAGTAACCAGTCATCTTACTGAACATAACTGACTCATTCTTAGCCTTTCGGCAGTGTGGATTAGTTATAAAAACCATTTAATACACTCCTCACCCTTGGTCGTAAATGAAAGTACGGGGAGATGGAAGGGTGAGTGGACAGACAGACCTACTTCCCCTTGCATGTCTGTCAGGAACTACATACATTAGCATGCCCCCTGTTGCTATGGCATTTGTTCTGACGTACACTATTTACTTCCGGTGCGCCCTTCCTGCATGTTTCATTTGTTCCACTAGCAAGTTCGAACTGCGATACGAGGGTGAATTGCTACGAAAATACCAGTCAGAATGGCAGAATGGCAAAACAGTATATCTAATCGGCGAGAAGCGCAACTTGCATCACTGGACAAACGGTATCTGATCATGTCCCTTCCACCACATCATTGCTTTCGGGAAAATATATTAGGGGTCAGAGGATTTCGAATTTAGTTCAATGCGTTGATGGATAAGCTGAACAGACCGATGGGTTTCTGCAGTTTCCTAACACAGAAGTTGACAAAGGCTTTTATACGTGATCCTCAGTCAGGGAATTGGACAGGTATTTTAGTTAACTGACGCATTCTGGAGCACTCTTTATCGTTAAATTAATTTAGTTGATGCATTGCTGGTAGTCTGAACGGTGAAACTGACAAAACGTAATCCTTCGATTACCAAATAAGCTACTTCCTTCACACACATTAGAACAAATGCGAGAGAGAATTAAACTCAATGAATGTGTTCCTATTCAAAAATTATTACTGATATTTGACTGGGTTCTGATACTGAAGTGCCAGGTTACTATACCAGATCTTTCTCAGGCAGAGTTTCGTGCAGTGCTTGAATGAACTGACGACGACGTAAATAGAATTTAAGAAACTGTAACGTGCCTTGATGGTACACTGAATTTGTAATAATTTCACACAGTGCAAGTTAAAGCAAATAATAACTATTCTAAGGAGAGATGCCTGTTCGAATCTCTGTTGGGACACCGACTAACATAACAGATGTTTCGTGGTCTCCCTTAGTAACTCCATACAAATTCCGGGACATCATGAATTAGATGATGTCTATTTCCTTCTACATTTTTTAGTTCATTTTCCAGTAATATTCCAACAGCGTCATTAAATAAATTATAAGCAATGCAAATACATTAAACCAATTTCGTTTGCCATTTAGTTAGAACTGCATCTGTTGCGGAGAAAATTACATCACTAAAATTTTGATGGCCGGTCACGGTAGCCGAGCGGTCTAAGGCATGCACTGTCTTCGCTCGCTCGGAAGCCGGGATCGTGGGTTCGAATCTCACTCAGGGCATGGATGTTTGTGTGCGTTTTTCTGTGTTTGTCTACAGGTAGAGACCTTGCGACGAGCTAATCACCCGCCCAAGGAGTCCTACCGAATGTGTAAGATCTAGAAAAACCGAAGTGAACGGAGAAGTTCATGGAGGTAGGCCTAGGCCCACTAGGGCTGTAGTGCCAAGGAAAATTTTTTTTTGATGAGATTAGTTTTAGTAGCCAGTTTGTGTTATCTGAAATGCGTTATGTGGCAACAGCCGAGTAGACCCGTTGATAAGAGTCTGCTTGAGAATTAGATGTCGCTGAGCTAATTAGGATACTCATCATATTTTATTGAGCCCCATAAGTTTAACAAATCCTACAGATTTCACAATAACAAACCTATCCTGAGCCAAAAGAATCCAGTCATCAACAGATCCAATTTCTTTAGGATTCATTTTAACATTTTACTCCTATTTATGTCTAGGTCTCCAAATTTGTTTTTTCGCTTCTGGTTTTCCGGCTAAAATTTTTGGATATATTTTCCAAACTGTTCTATACGTGCTACATGCCCTGACAGTCTCATTACACTATGCGTTTCTGTAGACTTCTTTAATCTATTTTCTCTTATATCCGAACATTTTTCCCCAGTATCCTATATTCGAACAAAATATATTCTTGTCCTTAGAATTTCGTAGCCTGTGTTTACTTCAAATAGAGACTGCAAAGTAAGCAGAAGCACTGGGACACTTTGAACATTCCCTGAGTTACACATATACCTGCGTGAGGGAACAAGATTTATATCCAAATAAATCCATTAGAAACGACTCTCTGATATCCCAACTGTTATGCATAGTGAGTATCGGGGAAGAGTTGGTAGCACTTTCGCTTCGCATTAGAGTGAGGTCGAGTTCAAATCTCAGCTTGGACACCATAACAATTCATAGGCCCCTCAAAGCCATAGCATTTAATGCGAATGGCATGATCTGCTCGACGGAGCCTGGTCTGACAGAGGTCTTGAATATATTGTACATACATTTAATAACATGTAACATGTAAACTGTACATACTGATGACAGACCAATAAGTGCTGACTGTGACTCCAGCAAACGACAGACCCGTCCTCTCGTCAGAGAGAGTGCCCCGCTTCAACAAATCTGCAATTGTCTGACAGTAATAAAAATCTGATCGTAAGCCACAGATGGGTGCTTTATTCCAAGATATATGGGCCAAATGACCGTCGGTCGTAATATAACTTGACTCTAAGTTCAGTTCCTGTGATGAGACGGAGTCGAATACCTCCACCGTAGCCCTGCGAGTCGTTGGAGGTGACGAGAAGGGAAGTCTCGAATCTGAAACAGTAAAATATGTTTGCGAGTTCCGCGAGATTCTGACCCAAGAATAACTGCGCTGGCGAGGACCAGCAGCAGATGTAAACGACAGGCGTGTCCTCTTGTCAGAGAGAGCGCCCCACATTAACAAACCCACAACTGTCTGACAATAATAAAAATCTGGTCGTAAGCCCAAGAAGGGTGCTTTATTCCAAGAGAGACTGGCCGACTGACCGTCGGTCTCGCAACATAAGACTCAGATTCAGTTTAGTTTAGTTCAGTTCAGTTCAGTTCAGTTCAGTTGTCGGCAGGATATAGTGACGGGAAGTTAGTAGTTGGAGAAGAATTAGAAGTCGGCCAGTGAAGACTTTATGTATGCTCTAGTACAGTGATATCTGGAGTGTCACAGTTATAGTTCCTGTGTTAAAATCCTTTGCCAGGAAACGGAGAGCGAAAACTTTTCAGACGAATAGCCATTGTTGAGACCTGTAACCAAGCAACGACTAGTGAAAGCAGACTTCGAAGACATATTGTGAGTTACTGTAAATTTTTGGTGATTATAAAACAAAAATGCGCTAATGAATCCAATCATACAATCCATAACCCGTTACTATAGGTCACGAGCCAAAATACGTCACAATATGACACATATATGTGTTAGTTTTTAGGTTTTGATACTTAGGTGTGCTATTTACACAGCTCGTATGCATGTTTATGTAGGGTTATTACATGCATGTTATCTGTAATATGTAACGAATATATTATTATATCATTTTCTGCTTTTGTACGTTAGCAAATTTTCATAGTTAAGTATGTTACAGTGACTCGTAGAATTTGCCAGGCTGTTGGGCTGGTTATGTTGTTGCTTAGTTTGTGTGTGTAGAAACTGTGGGCGATCTGTGTAACTAATTCAGCTGGGTGGGGGGTGCTGCTACCTGCTGTACATTTCATTAGTACAACTATAAGCAAATACCCCAACATACACAACTAACACATATATTATAACACAACACATTATTTACACATTACAGATAATACACACGCAGCGCAACCACACCCAGTATCGACAAATACACTCTCAGATGAATAGTGGAGACTACTACGAAAAATAGCATTAGTATGTTCTAATTTTCAGTTTTAATTCTAGTCTTAAGTCAAACTGTATACTTTAATTAATAGCAACAACGGGTCTACATGCGATATGTAATTTCGAAAAAGAGTGGAACAATTTTAGCAAGACAGGCGGCACCTTATGGTGGCCGAGTACGGCCGAAACATATATTGATAGAGAAGTAGGACAACATAATAAGTTGCATTTTATACGGAACTATACAGTATGCACAAAAAATAAATATATTAATGCAACAAGAA
The DNA here is from genome assembly GCF_002891405.2 of Cryptotermes secundus. Lineage (NCBI taxonomy): Eukaryota > Metazoa > Arthropoda > Insecta > Blattodea > Kalotermitidae > Cryptotermes > Cryptotermes secundus. The sequence continues at coordinate 225,869 of NW_019736405.1, forward strand.
ACTTAAATACAATACCAGTACTTAAATCGGAAGATATGACGGGACACAGATTTATATAGAAAAGAAATGCATACAGAATTTTTGTGAAGATATCTCTTGAACAGTGGACAAGGAGATGGGAGGATAACATTAAGACGTAACTTAGGCTGTGAGTATGGAACTAAGTCAAGGCAGTGTTTAGTTAGACGCTTTTGCACTGACGTTTTTGAACCTTTGAGTTGGCCTAGATTACAGTGTGTATACATCACTTCACCGGCCTGCGAAATGCGACAGGACACCCATAACAGCGTGAGATAACACAGTCGTGCTTTATAAGTAGAGCTTGGAGAGGGCAATACACGAACGGGCAGGCTACATACAAACTTTTAGAGGGAACAGTAATTGGATCTGGACCATTGGGGAAGCAGTGAGAAAGTTTCTCGGCAATATAAAACAGGATTTACAGACATTGAGTTTGAACAAAATGGCGATGGAATGGGTGTTGGGGAGGGACGATCGCTCCAACTGCATACATGTTTTACAGAGTGAGCAGGCGCAGCGATCTGAACCAGACGCACAATAGAGGCATCAGACATAAGAAGTCCAGGCTTCGATCATTCTCAGTCCACACGACTAACAATCTTGCACTGAGGATGTCCTACGCTTTCGTCTTTTCCATTCTCAAACTCCTTCACCATTAACGGTGTCACATAAGCCAAGTAATAAATTATAATCATGTTATACCGAACACATCCCATTGTTTAAGGTACAGCTAATTAAATATCCATGTCGCTGGGAGAGCTGTCTCTACTTCCATTTTCAGGTCAGTGGTTGTCACGCGGACAGGTTCTTTATTGCTCTTTAATTTAGGATTAGTGCAATCGGTTGGAACCAAAGTAAGGACGTTTAGGATATGCTAATCACTAGGCTACCGGACAACGAACAAAGTCCAACATAATCTTGCTGGAATTAACCAGCTATCACAAACGTTTCAAGATAACTAACGAAAGAATCCTAAGGAACCAATAGCATGGAGCCTTCCAGGCACGAACTATGAATCATCACAATGACACTAATTTAAGCTCTAATTAGTACTAGAAATTAGCCACTACTTTGGCTTTTGCTAAGAAATGTAAGGCTATGCTGCTTCTTTTTCAATGGCTCTTCCAGCCCATTCATATCCCGGGCCTCTTATTCGGTTCCGTATTCATTTTTACGCCGGTCACGGTAGCCGAGCGGTCTAAGGCATGTACTGTCTTCGCTCGCTTGGAAACTGGGATCGTGGGTTCGAATTCCACTCAGGGCATGGATGTTTAGTTTGTGTGTGTGCGTTTTTCTGTGTTTGTGTAAAGGTAGAGGCCTTGCGACGAGCTGATCACTCGCCCAAGGAGTCCTACCGAATGTGTAAGATCTAGAAAAACCGAAGTGAACGGAGAAGTTCATGGAGGTAGGCCTAGGCCCAGTGGAGCTGTAGTGCAAGGGAAGAAGAAGAAGTCATTCTTACACAGACGCTAGGACTCCTTGGACGAGTGATCAGTCCGTCGCAAGGCCGCTGCCTAAACACAGGACAACATAAACACAGAATAAACACACACACACCAAATATCCATGCCTTGAGTGGTATTCGAACCCACGATCCCAGCGTTCGAGAGCGCAGACAGTTCATGCCTTAGGCGGCACATACACGTACGAGTCTGACTCGCGAGTGCGGCTCGGCGAGGAGCGGGGCTCGGATTAATTTCACCATACACGTATGAGCGTAGCGACCCACACACGGACGAGTTTGGCCCATTGGAACTCGAGCCGAGTCGGACTCGCGAGCCAGACTCGTACGTGTATGGGCACCCCTTACACCGCGCGGCTACCATGATCAGCTAAGCGCAAATGCTACACACAGCATAAAATATAAATAAGAATATAAAACACAACATTCTGTTACGATACCTCATCGCTATGAAATGACGGCGTATGTGGAAAGCTGAGAGATAGCTCCACGCATTCTTAGTCCCAGTGCTATATGGAGATATGTAGAGAAGATACCCAATATACAGACTGCCACCAGAGCCGACATGATGAGATGGCGAAGGGAAGTGCCTGCCCTTCCCGAGAATGAAACCAACGTGTACGCCATCCCGGGTATTATTCAATTCAATTCAATTCTTTATTATTTATGTGCCGAGTCAACAGCCCCAAGGCCAATCAGACAGAGCACAGGGTAGATACAAGTAATTACATTATAGACAAACACAACATAAAGTCAAAGACAAATTACAGGCAAGCACTGGAGGAAAAACACATTAATGCAGATAAGTAAACAAACAATAATACTAATAATGATTTCATTAACATAAATTTAAATTGTTATTCAGAACTGAGAAATAAAATGTATAAATATTTCATTGTGAACTGAAGAGTATAGATATTCAGAGACGATAATAATGTAACGTGTCGGCAAACCAGAGGAGTAACTTCTATGGAAACGCTACAATAGACCGTTACAGAGGAGACAACAATTGCTCCATTGTAATTCTAACAGGAGTCTCCATGGTTATAACGGAGGGTTCGTTGCCTAACAGCGGGCAAGGTTATAGATAGCCCAGCTGCAGCGAAAAACAGTGCGTCTCGGAATAGCATTCGAAGAAGTCAGTCGCGGAACAGCCATCGGAGAAGAAGCTTCGGAATATCCGTCTGGGTCCAGTATCGCCGGAATATTGTAAGCAGTGATTGTGACACTGCAAGTGCAGATGATTGTAAAGTGTGTAAGTGAGCGAAAGGAATAAATTCGCTATATTGGGACGACGGCGTGAACTTATTTGTAGCGTGACACACAAACACGCTACAATAATAATAATAACAACTCAGTTTAATTGATTTTTATATTCATGCAAATAATAATACTAACAATTATACTATATTTAAAAATCGTTTGGGGACAGCTTTCCTGGCTCAGGATACGTCAACATCCCTGCAGACAACATTAGCAGCTGCTGCACATCGAGCAGAGGGACAATTTTTAGACGAGGAGCAAACGTTGAACAATACAAAGTCTCTGATACCGAGTAGGAACTCGGAGACCAACAATTTCCAGAACAGAAGGGCAGAATTTCGAACCAAAATAAACGTGAATAAGAAAGAGAGCATCAAAGCGATGTCTCCTGTATGTAAAGTATGCAATTTTATCTCCTCAAGAGCAAGAGAATAATTGCAATGAACTTGAGGATAGAAACGATTAAAACAAAGGACCGCAAACCTCTGCTGGATGGGTTCCAGCTGTTGGCATCAGCTGACGTGATCGAATTCCAGTAATAACAATAATTGGAATTTAAAACAGTGGAAGTAACTTATGTTAAAAATTATTGATTTTACTGTTTACTATATAAGTGATAATCTAATGGAAATAAGGATATTAAAAATTTAAAAACTGCCTTTAACAAGATCGAAGGATGTGGTCTGACTGTGGTTGGCTCTTGTGAACATGTAATGAACCTTCGGGTTCCTTATGTTGCTGTGAATCTTGAGGAGCTGGGCAACATTTAGTTTCTTAAGAAGGAGCCGACTCCGTGGAGTCTGACAACCATTTTGACTTAGCCTACAAGGAGGAGAATGCTTTGCAAGTTGCATTTTCTTCCTGACGCTCTTCAGTACGTGGATAGGAAAGGCCGGTCATTTCGTACGCACAACATTCCTGTCTTCAGCACAGGTACATGCGATGCACCGGAAATAAGGCAGGGCGATTACAGGAACATGGAAAACGCTTTTTTTGGCATTATACTCACACTAGAGTTTTCCTCTGGTTCGTTTAGTTTTATGTGAGTATTGCAAAATTTGTTCTCTCGCAAACGTGCTTAGCAAAGTATGGATATACAGAAGTTCAAGGCACTTCAAATATATTAAAATTAGCTGAACTGATACATGGTAACAGTTGTTTGATGATGAATCACACATGGAGTTTATCAAACTCTATCATAGGATTCAAAATAAAAGTTCATTCATGATGTAAAGCAGACCGGAGCTTAAAGCTTTCACAGCTAAGGCATTAAGAAGCGGTATTTTTCCTTTCTTGATTACTACGTTCTTATTTCTTCTTCTTCCTTTTTTCTCTCCTTACTTAATCTCATTTTTCCTCAATTTTATTTTATTCTACCGCCTCCATCCCCTGTTCCTCTACTTCCTCCTCATCCTCTTCTTTTTCTATTCTTCGATTCCACATCACTTTCTTCCTCCCTCTGCCCTTCCCCTCCTATTACATCTCGTCGTACTTCTTCTTCCTTACTCTTTTTTCTCTTCAACATCCGGGTTCCCACAATTGTGGGTTCAGTGTATGAAAAATTAAAGGCATCAACATTTGAACGGTTTTATAAAATTTAATGCAGGCTGTCATATCGATTTTCAGTCAAGTAGATCCCGTAATTAGTTTTAAATGAAAATAAAAACTATAACATGTAATTTACAGGTTAGTTGTAATGTTGTATGGTGTGAAACGTGGTCTCTTACCCTAAGGAACGAACGCTGACAGGGTTGAAGAGGATATCTGGCGTTACGGCAGCTTGCGTAACAAACTGTGAACATTCACTACTTTCCGTCTTGTCTTGTTCTTGAGGCTGCGCAAAGCTCCCCACGCATGATTTCCTGCCGTGTGTTCAGAACATATCTTAGAAAAATGGCGAGTGTGGACAGATGAAAAGGCATTTAAAATAAAGGTAATTAGAATGGCGTCGCATTCTGAAGACGTGCAAGTAATGAATGTCGCCTTAACATTTCCGGATACACGTCTTTCATTATTAATTTCACTGTCTCTCTGTTCGTTTAAAGACGCTTTGTCAGATGGAGAGGTTATGTATGGCAAAGCGAGATATACATCTGTATAATTAATTGACAAGGTTCTGGGGTAAAGCAGTGAGACCCACTACTGGTGTGACTGTGGAAAACTACAAAAACCCCGAACAAGATAACATGCTGTCCTGCCGAGATATGAACTAGGACTGTCCTGAATATGAAGGAGTACTAAACATGATAGAAACGACCTGTGTAAGTCTTGATTGATTTTAGATTGCGTAACGGCTTTATCTACACCACTGATAACAGGGTCAAACCATACTGAGACGATCATACATGATAAGTCGGAGGCGGTCATGATCGAACTCAAGGTTCTATCCTGGCTCTTGCATGTGGAGACTGGGGAAGACAGAGAACGCCAGAGTCAGGGTAGACGTTACCAGATGCGATTCGGAGAGGGTAAGCCTACTTTCGAATAAAAATAATTATAGGTACATTATAACTTCATTAACATGACAGATAAGTACAAGTCTTGTGACATAGGCATACTCAAGTTTCTTGGACAATTCTGATCGTCCTTAAACAACAGGAACTGAGTGCTTTCATTCAAACAGCCTGCAGTCAGAAATCTCAAGTAGTCACCACATCGAAGCCCTATCTTAAGTCAAGCCTTCTGTTGTTAAAGTAGTGAATGCGACCGTTTGTACTAGGAACGACCCATACAGTGGATTCCATGCATTCAGTATACCTGTCGAAGGAATACTTCTAATTAAAGATACGTTTATCACAAAATGAGAGAGCCAGTGTGGAGATTATCTCAATTTAGCCCTGCAGGAACGAATTTAAATATTCAGTACGCCTTTGTGTGACAAAAAATCGGAATTCCCACGGTAAGATAGAAGTGGACTACTTATGCCGCCGTATGCCACTTTTTGTGCGCGTGTCCAGCCGAGTGAGGCACGCACGTTCGGTTCGCATGAGCGAGTGGACCGGCATTCCTCTAGTCTCTCACGCTACTTTATGTGAATTATTTACAAAATGACTGTTACAGCAAGGACAATATTGCTCCATAAAACAGAGCAACTGAACGCCTTAAAAGATTTCCGTCGCTTTTAAGACCGCATGTAAAGCAGAACGGTGACGGAAAAGCGTGTATGTGCATGTCTGATTGTGTACATGTGTGCATGTGAAAGTAAAAAGTAAAGGTATCCCTGTAACAGGCCGTGGAGGCCCATAGGGTTGTGAGGTGTTGAGGGTCCCACATTTTCTAGACAATCGGGTCATCTACGGCGATAAGGTTGTCAGCCTTACGCGCCGGCCGCCCTATACCTCCAAGAATATTCCAAGATTATTCCTGGTACTCATTTATGTTAAGAGGCTGAGTTGACCTTAGCGCCATAGTGCGGATGGAAGGATTGGGTAAATTGAAAAAAATCCACCTCATCGGGATTCGATCTCGCGCCCTTTGGCTTGTAGCATAGCGCCTCAACCAACTACGCTACCGAGTGCCCACGTGAAACTACAGTAAGGAACATAAAATAGACGGCATGTCTCTAAGTACTGTAGAGTATTATACTGGCCAAGTACTCGTATTTAGTATTTCGGGCCGATCACGGACGGAGAGTGGTCTAAGGCATGCACTGTCTTCGCTCGCTCTGAACTCGGGATCGTGGATACGAATCCCACTCAGGGCATGGATGTTTACTGTTTGTGTTTGTGTGTGTGTGTGTGTGTGTGTGTGTGTGTGTGTGCGCTCCTGTTTCTGTGTTTGTGTACAAGTAGAGCCCTTGCGACGAGCTGATCACCCGCCCAAGGAGTCCTACCGAATGTCTAAGACCTAGTAAACCGAAGTGAAATGGAGAGTTTCATGGAGGTAGGCCAAGGCCCTAATTGGGGCTGTAGCGCGAAAGGAAAAACAAAAATATAGTATTTTGAAACACAAGACTGAAACGTGAAGGTGAGGGAATACGATAATGAATCTACGGGTTCCACAAAAGGCATGAAATTCCTTGACTAGCTGAGAGACTATTAGCTTCTCAAGGACTCTGCAGAGTTAATTAAACACATAACTATGGAAATGCAACAGATGTAATTAACGCATAAATTAGGCGTATATGGCACGACGTACGCTGACAATAGTCCAATGGAAATTAAATGCATCCGCACCATTGTATAGTATGGACAGAACGTGGTAAGGCTGTACATTTTATTACAGAATGATCATTATGCACATTTCCTTTTAAATTCCTCGAAAACATATTTCAATCCACGCACACACACACTTGGCCTACGTTAACAGTCTGAGAAACATCGCTCCAGCATTCAGTCACAACTTTAGTGACTGAGTTATCGAACAGGCTAGCTCAAATTTCTTGAGGTTTCCGATTCGAATCTCCGACACAGCACTGTCTGGGCCCCGACTGCTTACCTCCATACCTTTTATATTTCGAACTCCATTAATCATCCTCTTATCCGATGCTACAAATTTAGTCTGAGCTGCTAACATGTTAAATAAATCATACATGTATAAATAAATAAATTGCTGGCCGAAGTAGGTCTGTTCGTTTTACTTATGCTTAGACGCTCTACGTCATTTGTAACTCTGATGATAAGCCCAATAGTAAATTCAATTCGTTACAGCTTCTGGCAAGTTGTAAGTCATGTTTCCTACTGCTGGACACGAAGCGGCATTCCAACAAATCAGGTGTGATTCATGTTGCAATGCATTACGTTGGGTCGGACACTTCTAACAACCGGAAATTCCTGCGAGGCAAGTCAGGATCAAAGCAGGTTCCTTCTATATGAATGGGAAGCACATAAAATGTTCATGTCATTTCCAACAAGCTCTTTGCCTAATTCACTCTCAGATGATTTCTTATTTCATTTAATATCTTGACTTCTCTTTTAAACAGCCTTACACACAAATCTCGCAAAAGGCGAAACGAAGGGAATATCTTGAAGAGTAAAATTCGCTTAGTGGGGGGTGGAGTCCAACTGGGTCCACTCGGCACGGCGGCCACTGATTGGCCTATTGTAGCCTGTCCCGGGTGATTATGATGGAGAATTTGGTGGAATGAAGATTGGCAGGGGAAAACGAAGTACTCGGATAAAACCTGCCCCAGCGCCACTTTGTCCACCAGAAATCCCACTTGACTAGACCTGGGATCGAACCTGGGCCGCCGCGGTGGAAAGCCAGCGACTAACCGATTGAGCTATGGCGCGGCCTCTTGTATTGATTTACTTACTCATGTGCAACAAAACTGTATCCCTTTTGTTGTATAAAATACTCAGGCGCTTAAGAGTGACCTCACCGCCATCTGACAGCAGATTGCCGAGAAAATATGGGAACCTCGACGTCCCACAACCATATGGGCCTCCACGGCCTGTTAGAGATTTACCTCTATTAATACGAGCATATTAAAATATATTTTTAAAAAATCTTATTTATGTCCTGAAAAGCATATCTATATTTTACGTCGTGTACAAATTTTCGAACGAAGTTTTTCTTTCATATTGTTTTTAAGAATGTTAATATTAGCTTCACCGGTCACGGTAGCCGAGCGGTCTAAGGCATGTACTGTCTTCGCTCGCTTGGAAACCGGGGTCGTGGGTTCGAATCCCACTCATGGCATGGATGTTTAGTTTGTGTGTGTGCGTTTTTCTGTGTCTGTGTATAGGTAGAGGCCTTCCGACGAGCTGAGCACCCGCCCAAGGAGTCCTATCAAACGTGTAAGATCTAGAAAAACCGAAAGTGAACGGAGAAGTTCATGGAGGCCCACTGGGGCTGTAGTGCAAAGGAAAAATAATACTAGCTTCAGCATGGGTGTTAGAGCATGACTACGGACCGAAACTAAATTCCCCTAACAGTAATTAGTGAAGACATAGTAAACTTCATCAGTATCCGTCAAATAGTTGTGGATATCAAATATAGGTATAATGGAACACATGACCTCTCCACTTCAGATGTTTCTCATATGAGGGCATAAACAAACATTTAAATACGCCGTTTACCACTGGCACGAGTTCGTATTAATTTCGACACTAGCCGAACAGCAATTCAATTTAGTGTTTCTAAACCAGTGCGACATGTTCCACTGTTGGGATTTGACCGTTGCTTGTTCGAAACCTGAGATCTCGAAAATAAGAATTTCCATTAATGATTAATATAATACATCAAATATACTTTGCTTCGAGTGTCTATGGATTACACGTAAACAAAATATAGGCTGGTAGTAGGACAAGTTCAAAGCGCACATCATAAAGCAACGACTATTCGAAATATCCCTGCATCTGTGTACTACTGCTGCAGTGAACACAGGCTTCGTGTGTAGCGCCCGAAGAACTGCCTCCCCAGCATGTACGCCAATAAGAAGCAGAAACTGCCACCTCTTGCAAACGTTCTATTTACATGTACTGCAAAAAAAGTTCGAACAGAGTGCAGTATGAATCTTATATTCGTCTATCTCAACCGAAGACAAAACTGACGGTAATATACCCGTATACAGTCAATATATGATGCAGACTATACATCATGATTGATATCAATTAGATTGTATTAAATACTAATATACGCTTCACAGAATGTACAGGAGGAATTACGCTATCTGGGGTTTGCAGCCTCCCTGTGACCTGGCCTGGAAACAGAAAATGACCAAGATTACACGAGAAAACATATTAGCAGGAAATTAAATACTGAAAGCACTCAGGAGGCCATAACTTCTAACCAATTTCAACGCAAATGGGAAAAGTAAATCATTTTTAATACTACCACTACTAGGGGCGGTCTATTTATTTTGTTTAAAAAGGAAATGATTCGGTGCAAGGCACTACTGTAATATAAATGTGATTTGTGAGCGTGCCTATCCATTACAGTGTTTTTAAGATGATATGCATATTCGAATAGATATATCAAGTGAAACGGGAAATTTTGATAGTTGAAGAGATTTCGGGGTAAATCCGACAACTAGTGAGCACAGGTCTATTAGACTATTAACAATGTCATAAGATACAACAAAATAATGAACTGGATAATAAAATTCTATATTACAAGTCAGGCCTAAATTATGATAATGTGTATAGCTAGGCAACGGCGCGCTAAACACCTTCGCGCATAAGCGCTAAAATACTGGACCGTTGCTAGGCAGCAGCCAGCGCGCCAATGCACTGGCTGGGTAGGTATAACGTGGGAATCCCAACACAGGCGTTTCAATAGAGGCTGTTTCCTATGTGGTCCATGCCGCAGCTATATAACGAGGTTACAGAATAATTGGCAATTCAGTTGAGGAGCTGACAGCGTCAAGAGTTGGAGAGAGAATTAGAGTTCAGGAGTTTCAAGAGAAATGTTCAAGAAGAATTAGAAGTCAGACTTCGAAGACTTAACGTGTGATTTTAGTATTTTATTTTATGTGTTATAGTTACAGTAATCGTTAGAGCGTTATAATTGCTTGTTGTTACGATTTGTGAGTATCCAGTAATCCAATCACCAAATCTAGAACCCACAATAATTCGTCACGCTAATCCTAATACGTGACATTATGTTGATGTTAAATATTCCCAGTATTCTGCAGTACGTCGTGTCACAAGGAGGGTTATGCTGTCTGTGTTCTGTAATGGCGAAGAAAACTTCCAAACAACTTCAAACAGAGGTAAAATGTAAATGTAAAGTTGTCCCTTGCTTTAACTAAGCAAGCACTATGCCACGAAAGCGTATGAGGGAGTGGATATATAGATCCACATTTTCTTGAGGTAAGTGGTCAGCTTCCGTCTCGGCCGCTTTACCCCCGGGGAAAGAGCCCCCTCCACCCATGGGTAGGAGGTTGGGTGAATGCCAGAGCCGTTCTTGACGACGTGGAGAAGTGAAAATTCTTACCCCCACCGGGACTTGAAATCCGACCCCTCGGTCGTCCAGCCCGTAACCATTCGCTATACCGACTACGCTATCCCAGATCCTATTCAAACAGAGACAAACTGAAAAAAAAAACTACTAAAAGAAACAACTTGTCATATGTCCTCACGATGTGGCCAGAGGAAATGACTACCTGACACAGCGGGTAGCTGTTAATATCTTGACTAAGCAGATGTAGAGTGATGGTCCTTCAGCCTGCGGGTAGGAGGAAGGGTTAAAAAACTCGTCACCCTCAGAAATGAGCATTTTATGAAATGTTACACAAGGCATCGTAAAATGTTATTTCGTTCCTTCTAGCCTCTTCCTCTACATTATTTTCTATAGCGCCATACTTTTTCATAATACCAACTTCCAATCATTCTTTTTCAGTAAAGTGCACGATATCGTCCCCTTCTCACACCATATCTCATTTCACAACAATGGTGTCCCAAATGGTGAGCGATTAACTGAACAGGACTGGTAAGGAAGCGATCGGGACCTAATCGACGTACTCTCCTGGCACTTCTTTGGAGGGACTGAACAAAATCATGAAGATCCTGATCCAGAAAAGCTGGTATTAGACTGAAATTCGAACCGAGTACGTCCCAAATACAAGCGCGAGGAGTTGTCGCTATACCAACTCAATCGGTCGCCTCATATCGCGTCTATATAAACCGCCTCCTTCATCACGGCTATGAAACAACGCTTTTCATTAAGTACACGTATAGGGCAATGTCTTCCAGTTCTCGCATCTCATTTTGGCTGTCCTTTGGAACACCATACGAGGTGTGTTAACAAAGTAATGAAAGTCTGTATCAAATCATTTATTCAATTATTCATCTGAATCATTACTGCCTCCTTCAAAATAATAACCCTGTGATGCAACACACTTGGCCCCGCGAATTATGCACGCCTCATAGCAGGACTGGAAGTCAGCTTCTGTTAGCGTCTTGATGGCGTAAGTTACAGCCTTCTAAACGCTGCCAAGTGTTTGAAAATGATAACCCTTGACTCTCGATTTTTATTTGCGAACAAGTAAAAATCATCAAGTGACAAATCTGGGGAATAAGGAGCCTGCGGAAGCACGGTAATGCACTTTGTCGCCAGAAATTCATGGACTGACGACAAGGCCGTGTGGGTGGACGCGTTGTTCTGGCGAGGCTCGAAGGATCCAATCATCTGCAATATGAAAATTTTCTTGAGTCCTGATTTCTCATGCGAGATTTCTTCTGTCTTGGAGAATGTGGTGTGCAATTCCTCACTGTGCCTCTTCGTTTCAGGGTCATATTCGGAAAACCAACTTTCGTCACCTGTTATGACCCGACTGAAAATCTCATTCACTTTGCAGCTGTTCAAGCATTTCTGCCGACACTTCCCTTCGACGCGCTTTTTGATAGTCACTCGAATTTTTTTTTTGCAACCATCTTTCGACACACACTGTTCTCGTGTTAAAATCATGTGTAACAATCTGCTGACCGTACATTACGTTCATTGGTGATCATTCGAGTTGTCAAACGTCGATCTTGACGAATAAAAGTCCCCTCCCCCCACCGTCGAAGTTTGTGCTAGTTCTCACAGAGGAGGGCGGGGCGTTCAGATCGCGGTTCATCTTCCACCATTACCCGCCCATTTACAAAGACTTTGTGCCACCGAAATACTTGAGCGCTTTCTTATCTTTGCACAGGTATCAGTAGCGCTCTCCCCCATCGTGACGCAAAACTTGATTGCATAAAGTTGCTCGCGATTATCGTCTCCATTTAGCGGCCTCCGTAGTCTAGGGGTAACGTTCCCACCTCATGACTCAAGGTACGCGGGTTCAAACCCGGCGGAGGTCGTGGAATTTTTAAGGGCGGAAAAATTCAGGGAACAAGTCCTCCTGGAGGGACTTTAAGCCGTGGGTCCTGTGTCGTAGATTTACGGCAAGGAAAAGATCCTCATGTCTCTAGGAGACCTCTGAGCAAAATTAGGCAAAAAGTTTCCCGCCCAAGCAGTTTCCAATGCCTCTGGTAGATGGGGGAAGTATCAGGTACCGAGGGCCGACCTCGTTGGCTGAACGGGGCTGATAGCACGCACCAGTACCGGTAGGGTATGGCACGCACCAGTACCGGTAGGGTATGGCGAAAATAGATCAACAACTGGTCGCGGTGCATGGGGAAACCCACCCCCTCCAATAATAATAATAATAATAATAATAATTGTCACTAATGACATGGCTCTTATTACGCTATTATCGCCATGGATATCCCACTTAATAATATCCTTTCANCCAGCAAGTTCCAACTTGGACTGAAGGTAGAGCAGGGATGTATCTATCATCTCGTAGCAGTCTCGGCGTCGCAGTATTCCCAATTCTAGCACCACAAAATTAAATTCATATCTTCATTATAATCTGTTATCCACAATTACATACAGATGTAACAGCCCGATCCTCTGATTGGGTCTCAAAAAGGCAGGACCACATGAAAACACTGAATTCCCCTAATCAGTTCGTGTCTGGTACATTGTATCGAAATAAATTCCTTTCACTGTCTTCCATTATATGGACATGAGGAGCTTAATTTTATTCCATTTCGTGCAACACGAAAACTAAGTGCCATCTGGGCTGATTGGTGTTACACATTTCAGAAAACCACGCCCATTATGCAACTTCACATGATGCTGGATCGTTTTATTCGGTTATCTCCGGGCCATGCACAGCTCTAGATGTTCCAAGGACAGGCAGGCACGTTTGGAAGGCGCGTGTGCTTTAAGTTGAGTTTTACTAATATTCCAAATTAAATTAACCTGATATTTTCAAAGAGGAACATGAAGCCAGAAAAGTGGATCCAACCGAGTGCATGAGGATGGGAACCAAAGGAAAGGGCAGCTTTTCGTCAACGGTCGATTTATGTTAATAATGAGACATTCGTTAACTGGTTGTAATATTATTTCACTATAACGTTTAAACTTGTACTTAATCTTGTACTAATAATTGTAGTATTATTTTGTAAGATCTTGAAGACTAGAGGTGTGTAACTCGAAACAGTCATTCAGGAAGTAAGAAATTCGTCGCCTATTCTTGAATCAAAAATTTCATTACAGCCTTCCACAAGACTTCGCTAGTCATCCCTACCCCGAGCCAGGCAAATGCATTGCACTTCATCTTTTCCGTTGCTTTCGTCATTCAAAGAATTCGCCCAAGACGGAAGCCCCTTAGCTTCCTTTGATGTGATGTTAGGCCTCAACCAAACCCTAAGCTAAGGGATCACTCCTTGTCGGCTGTCGCAATACCCTCCGTGTGTGAAACCGTCCCCTCCACCCGCCCAACGAATGAACCGAGAAGTCGAAGCAGGCCTACGTCTGCCATTTCGTGAAAAGACGTGTTTACTTTTACGGACGAATACTCGAAGAGTAATAATGAATGCTTTGCACGCGGAGCGTAATTGGTCGAGGCACTATGCTGCAAGCCGGAAGGTAGTGGGTTCTAGTCCCGATGACGTGGAAGTTTTCAATTTACCTACATATTTCAAGCCGCACTATGGCCCTGAGGTGGACTCAGACTCTTAACAGAAATGAGTACCAGGAATCTTCCTGGGGGGGGTAAAAAGCAGCAGACGCGTAGGAATGACAACCTTACCGCCAACTGTGAGCCTATTTTCTAGAGAAAATGTGGGAGCCTCGACGTCTCACAACCCTATGGCTCACGGCCTGTTACAGGTATAGCTAGGCCGCGCCATAGCTCAAGAGGTTAGTCGCTGGCTTCCCATCGCGGCGGCCCGGGTTCGATCCCAGGTCTGGTCAAGTGGGATTTGGGGCGGACAAAGTGGCGCTGGGGCAGGTGTTCTCCGAGTACTTCGGTTTCTCCTGCCAATCTTCATTCCACCAACTGCTCCACAATCACCCTCACCTATCATCTGGGGCTGGTACAATAGGCCAGAAGTGGCCGCAGTACAAGGGACTTAGTCCCACCCCACTAGCAATAAAAAAATACAGGTATAGCTATATTTTGTTTCTGCTTTCCAGTCTTCCCGATACAACACACTATTCTTGTACATTTTGTCCGCGTATGACCAAGGAAAACTGTTGTGTTGACAGTTTTTCTACGTGGTCTATTGGTGGGGTTTCTAATGCCGCATTCTGAGAATAAACAAATCTGTGCTTTTAGCCTCAACTGGCTGACGCATGCGTCAGATATTTTCACCGCTTGGTCCAGTTACGTTAAACAGTTATCCAGCGTACTTTAGTAGGTTTCTGTGATTTCAGAGGTCCCCGTGGTCGTGCGACCGCAGTGACATCTAGGAGCAGAGTACTGAGCTTTGTGGGCCACCGAAAATAGCGTATAATTTTGCCTTCACTCACCTCTGATCTTGGATGAAAGGCCCTTTTACATGACATAAAAGTAACATATGGGACCCCCATTTTTATTTTCCTTCTGAAGGAAGTTGTGCTGTGGACTTTTATCATCCTTAAATATCCATCGACCTTGGATTCAGTGGCGAGCACGATACTTTTCAATGTTATCAGTGAGAGATAATTTGCAGTAAATACAATTAACGACTGAACTAGACCGCTAATGTATTACAAAATAGCGAGCCCAACTGAAAAGCAATTCTTGTTCTTTAGAACTACATTACCTTCAGTTTATCTTAGTTCAAAGAGAAACTTCCTTACCAATTAGACAAGTCTATAATATGAAATGCCCTTTTTGAGAGCTGGAACTTGTACTAATTATGCATAGATATCGCAGTGGCAAGAAGCAGAATAATCGTTGAGGTTTGCTGTGCGTAATGGACTGGTTTAACTCTCGATCTGTGAAGAGACAAAGTACGACGATACCATGCAAAACGTTTGTCACGAGCAGGCATAAATTAACATGCAATCGTGGCATTAACAACCAGTAATTACCCTTCTCTATGATATGCAGTCATTAGTATTTATATGTTTGTGTGTATGTTTCTGATTGAGAAAATAAATTCCCTGCATGCATTCAAGTGGAACAATTCAATATGAGTCGGATGCTTCTCATCGAGATGAAATAGACACCGAGTTGGGCCTGCTGATCTAACAAGGACAAGAATTTTATCAACCATCACAACATCCTACCAGCTCATATTACATATAAACCACAAATTTAGCCCTGTAGTCTAAAATACGAAGACTTGTTCACCGGTTGATAGTGGGTTAAGGTCAAATCACATTATAAAACGTCACCGATCGGCAACGGTTCATCAACAGACCGACAAAATCTTCTACGTATTTTAACAAGTATAGTGACGTCATACATCATCATCGATAGGTGACGGCCGTTACAATATTTGAGAATATTTTGTCGGCCAGCTTAATGTGTGTTCCCTGTATGTGACGTTACGTCATGTGAATAGACTGCAAGCGATCGATAGATTGATTGGTCAGATATTTTCATCAGTAGGCTGTTCGGAAGTCAGCCATTTTGTTAGTCGGTTGGTTGCTGGTTGAGTGGTCGGTCAATCAGCAGGCTGGACGGTTAGTTTCTGATCGGTAGTCGGTTGGTCGGTCAGACTGTTCGAAAATTAGTCGGTTGGACAGTTGCTCCTTCGGCCAGTCGGTTAGCAGGTAATGTTGGCTGGCAGTTTGATGAGACTATCAGCTGGTTAGTTCGACTCGTTAGGTGACTTCTTGGCTAATCGGCTGATCCTTTAATTGATATAACGTCAAATGAAGTGTATGAGTTAACGCGAGACTGTCTCTACATCAAATCGAGGATTAAATTCAAAATGTCTGCGAAATGGAAAGGTGTAGCCAATGGTAACTAGGCCTGCAGGTCAGCACAGTTCTTAAAAGAATTCTGCGTATCGCACTTGACCTCCACGTTCATTTTCTTTTAATTCGCTTAGTGGGGGGTGGAGTCCAACTGGGTCCACTCGGCACGGCGGCCACTGATTGGCCTATTGTACTTACCCCGGGTGATTATGATGACGGAGAATTTGGTGGAATGAAGATTGGCAGGGGAAACCGAAGTACTCGGAGAAAACCCGCACCAGCGTCACTTTGTCCACCACAAATCCCACTTGACCAGACCCGGGAACGAACCCGGGCCGCCGCAGTAGGAGGCCAGCTATTAACAGCTTGAGCTATGGTGCGGCCTTTCCACGTTCATTTATGGCACATACGATATTACAAACCGTATCGCTGTAAACAATACTGCTTTGTCACAAACAATTACAATTCCTCCTTGAAGGCTTTTTCCTTAAGTATACCACGGTCAACTGGCAGGCCTAAAGTAATATCTTTAACGAAATTAATATCTGTAAATAGACATTAACCGTATTAGTGTCACATTCGCTCCATAACTATCCTTAAATAATGATTCGGTCAAAGTATCTGAGTTTTACAGCGTTGAATCAGAGTTCTCAAAGCAGTGACGACGAGGAGTTACGAAACACTGTGAAGTCCGACCGCTGCTTCCTTCTTACTGGTTTCCTCAATGGCTTACTCTTCTGTGCCATGCCTTTGCCGGCTCATCGGACTGTAGCCGCCTGAGCTGAACCCTTTCCCTTTGCCCCTCTGTGTACTGTGGAGAATTCGGAACTTCGACTTGGTGCCCACAATTGCTCCGGCCATAGCAGGGCCCCTTGAGGCGAGTAGACGGAGTTGTTGTTGTTTGGGGACCGCATGGCGCGCGCGTGTGTAGTTTCCTAAACTGTGTTTGGTCTGAATGTTACTCACCTCCGAAGCAACTCCTCAGGTTGACTGCCGTGTTCTCGTCCTGTTATTTGTATTACATTATTCTATTGTTTGTCGGCAATCCCCCCGTAATATTCCGCACTGCGGATGTGTAACCACACGAACAGCAGTCGTCACGTACGTAGGATTCGAGTCTGAGTCACTTTACGACTGGCGGTTTACCGCCAATCAGTTCGTCTTGGCGAAAAACTCCTTGAGACTCACGATCAGTAATTGTAATTTCCAACTGAACACTTGCGGTTAGAGTCCTGATGTAACATCCTCTCTCACGAGCGGATGGGTCTGTCGTTTACAATTGCTGCTGGTCTTCGTCAGCGCAGTTATCCTCAGGTCCGAGTCCCGCTGGACTCATTACCGCATTTTACTGTCTCAGATTCGAGACTCCCACAACCTGGAGGGCCAGGTTATATCCACAGGCATTGGGTTCCCTTTTCGTCACCTCCTAAGACTCGCAGGGCTACTATGGAGATACTCGAACCCGTCTCCACACGGGATTCTCACAGCGGTGATTATGAAGAGTTTTGTCTCCTGGGATAGAGCGCAGTAATGTCTGCTGAAAGTCAGCTGAGGGTTCTTCTCGCTAGTGATCAGTGATCACATACGTAACATAGATGCGTTCAATGCGCAAGTCACGGCCCCCTTATTGTTTGATTTTGACACCCACTGGGTCCCATTTCTGCAGAATCACTATCTGTGTTATTGCTGTTTTCCTACGACAGAGACAATATAAGTGGCAGTCAACAGGGTCCAGGGAATGATAACGATTTGTTTCCCCATTTTCCTACTCTCTCCTGCACACATTTGCACTTCAATCCTGAAGATGGAGGCAATCTTTCCCCGAAATATTGCTGATTTTCATTGGGCCACAAAATTACATCCCAGAAGAGCGTAGTCTTCAAGTGTTACATTTTCTGCAAAAAGTAAATTTCTCATACTTTCCCCAGTGCATCTAAACTTAAGATCTGTACCGGTAATAGTATCTGGCCTAGCCCGTGTGTAATATAATTTGTGTACGTCTACATATCGGATTTTTTTTTATGATTTATTTAACGACTCTGTTAGTAGCTTCGAACGGTAGGACGACTTGGTGACCAATTAACTGGAAATGATTTGGAATGAAACGGTCATGGCCTTCCCCAATGTTGTCTGGAGGGACTGAGGGGAAACGCGAAAGAACTCAACCGGAAGAGTCGACGTCCTCACCGAGATTCGAGCCGGTCTCCTGCCGAATACAAGTGAGAAGCGTTACTGTCAGAGCAAACGTGTTCAGTACAAGGCCCAGGCCAAATTATCCTGAACGAACGCACGTGTGCCTTGATTTATGCTAATTTAACTCATTTGGACAGCATTCAGATATCTGGACTCTAGCTAGCCTGTCACCCTAGTCTGATCTGCTGGATAATTTTGACAATGTGTATAGCTTGAACGTCGTAAAATACTGGTGTAGTTTATAGCTTAATCTCGTCCTCAAATATGAAGAAAATAAAAGACAAAATAAACACACGTAAAGAGTAGTAACAAAAAGTAAATTAAATGTTGCGGCCTCAAAAACCACTACAGACTTGGTGATTAAAAAATAAAAGCACATCTCATTGTAAGTCGAAGGGAGGCCGCCCGCACTGCAAGCAGACACAGTAAACTACAGTGGAAAACCTGTAAAATCCGTCTCCATTTCTAAAGACTAAGAATAAGGGTGAAGAATTTAAAAAGAATTGTGTGTTGCAGAGAATCTGTGGAGTTCCTACACCTAACATTTTGGTCAATGAGTCAGAGAAATGCTCAATATCGCGTTGCAAAACTGGAGCCCAGTCGGAGGGTTTGAAATGGAACCCAGAAAATAGAAAATTCAGGGCAGTGACTGGATTCGAATTCCGTGGCATATAAACAATGTGCAAGTTACAACTTAAGTGTGGTTACTAAACCTTAGCTCTGTAAGCGAAAATATTACATCAGAATTGGCCAGCCATCCAGCACCGTGGAATGTCTTCCTGTTATGCTGTGTCTAGACTATGAGTCCAGCCATGCAGCACCATGGAATGTCTTCCAGTTATGCTGTGTCTAGACTACGAGTCCAGCCATGCAGCACCATGGAATGTCTTCCTGTTATGCTGTGTCTAGACTACGAGTCCAGCCATCCAGCACAATGGAATGTCTTCCTCTTATGCTGTGTCTAGACTACGAGTCCAGCCATCCAGCACCATGGAATGTCTTCCTGTTTTGTTGTGTGTCTAGACTACGAGTCCAGCCATGCAGCACCATGGAATGTCTTCCTGTTATGCTGTCTCTAGACTACGAGTCCAGCCATCCAGCACCATGGAATGACGACTTTCTTCATAGTCTCCGAACGACCGCCGCTTGTATCCAATCTCGGTGAATACACGAGCGCGTAGATGGGACTACACATCGAATATAGAACCACAAAACCAAGCACGGCGGTTTTCAGCAGCGATTTTAAACACCTGACGATGATCAACATCGGTCGTCACATGCAGTACAATGTATAGAAACTTTTAAATAAGGCTTAAAAGACTCACTGTGTGTATGTAACAAACTTTTAAATTAGTTTTAGAAGGACGCGTTGCAGGTTAAGAAGGCGAACCAGTGACATTTCCTAAATAATAAGTGACGTGCAACAAGAAGCCACAATATATAAGAATACAAATAACTAGTTTCATGAATCATGTGTCCAGCTTGTTGTGTTTTGAAACTTTCTCTGAAGCAATGGATAATAAAGGTGTTCGAGGTGATAATATGAAGCGGTTCATCCTTTACAGCGTCGGGTAGTAAGATGACTAGCGAATAATGAATTGGCAAGGATTTGAAACGAGGCGGGCATGGCCTAATCGAGGCGCCATGCCGGAATTGGAGGAAAGGAAACACTCAGCTAACCTGCTTGATACCCGTTTCATGCTGGTTTACTCCTCGGCTTATTCTTCCACCCTTAAAATGGAAGCTACATTTTAGTCCGAAACACAACTTAGCTTTCAACAGACAACACGGCGTCATACCCCAGCCGATAGGAAGAACCGACATCAAAAACCTTAGTCAGGTTAGCCAATTCCCTGCCTCAGATATAAAAGCAGAGAGCATTACGGTTACACCAACCTGCTGCGTTTGTGTAGTGTTCTAGTTTATCGCATTCAATGAATTACGAGTTGATACCGGCATTCTTGTTTCTCAAAACTCTGCGTGTAATGCACAGGCTTGCTAGTCGCTCTACCGCAGCCTCGCTGGCTATGATCAGGGTTGCTGCAAACGTGAGCTGACCACTATCCCACACCGCTGACAAAACATCGGCTCAGTCGAACTTCGGTTGTGGTGCCCTTGAAATTACGTAATTTTTATTATCTGGTCCGACCTCCAGACACGTGGGTCGTACGCAGTACAATAAATTAAGTTTATGGGTCTTGTAAGATGACCACAAACTTGAGATACCTGCTGTATTAGCGCCATGATGTCAGCAGTTCGCTGAAGTTTTGTTTTCTTCACGGTTACTTAATAACACTGCACCAGTTAATACTTTGTGCTCGTCTACGGACTTGGGTGTCTTCTTAAACATTCACGAACACTAGGTTTCAGAAACTATTTCTGTTTCCGTCTCTAGGTATGAGAGGAAATTAGTGTGAGAATTTCCCAGTGACTGACATTAATTGGTTCTAACAGATATCTCACATTAGTTCCCCATGTCTGGAAACGGAAGCAGAACCGGCTACCGAAACGTATAATTGCAAGAAGAAACCTAGACGATGAATAAAGTGCAAGTTATTGAACACAATATAATGCACTTTCGTCAATAACATTCAGAAATGAACTTCAAAGCTCTACCTGCAGTCCAACGATAGAATAAATTACTTGTATATTAAATATTTAGATTTTAAAGCGGTCCAGTGAAACATAATTGAATTATTCTGCTGCTCTTCTGATGGGAATCACGTAGCATATGCACAGGTCCTATTTATTGTACAGCAGTATAGTCTGCAGCAACTCTACTCTAGTCCAGTAGAGCTGTGTCCTTCAGAAGCCAGCATTTCCTCAACCACTCAGTACATATTATCAGCATTTTACGAAACGTCGAATATTCATTACCGTGATCACACCAGGTAACTACGCTATCCCGACTCCCTAATTATACACGTTCTCGCTGTATACTGTCTCTATGTGAGTTACTGTCTCTCTTCTGTTTTCAGTCAATTGCTCCTGCTATTAT
Organism: Cryptotermes secundus; assembly: GCF_002891405.2. NCBI lineage: Eukaryota > Metazoa > Arthropoda > Insecta > Blattodea > Kalotermitidae > Cryptotermes > Cryptotermes secundus. Next base: position 247,417 of record NW_019736405.1, read on the forward strand.
TCGCCTTTGATGTGAATTTAAGATCGTGGCGGTGTGATGCATGCTTTACCCTATGTGTGCGGAAGACAGGCTATCATTCAGCTTTCTGTGATGTGTGTACCGTCGGTTGTGAGCCTTGTTGAGGAAGAGATCAATGTTTACCTGAGCGTGATATTGGTTATGTGGGTGTTCTGCAGTTTGCTCAAATCTTCTCCTTGTTTTATGCCATTCTAAACAGGAAATGTATCGGACAAGTATCAACCTGTACGGAATTTATTACAGGATCCATCTGAACATATGTGAATTAGCCTAACTAGTCTCATTGGTGTACAAAAATCAATGGCAACATTAAACATTTCCCTCCTAACTGATTCATAGACTTTCTTTAAATCAGTGAACAGCTGACGTACTATCAAGTACTATCCAGTACGTGACGAATGCGAAAGAAAAAAAAGTAGTTGATGTATTACGCCGAAATTTGCACTGATCCCCAATAATTTGGTCTACAAACGGAGTAAACCGTGAGAGAAGATACTAGATAAAAGTTGCCACGAAGTTGATAACAATGATATACCTCGCAAATAGGTACACTATTAGAGTCCTTCTACTGCTGAGACAATTTGACGGTAATCAGGATCTTCCTTATCCTCCTGTTCCGAAATCTAGCTCCATAGAGGCGGCCCTATATAAGGAACAGCTCCTAATACCTGCAGGGGAATGCAAACTTCTCTGATAGGACAACTGACATGTTAGATACTGTGAAATGCTCAGAATACTTTTCCAAATGCATTAAAAAGTAACATACACGGAAATGCCTATTGGTAACGGGGATACAGTTTGTATTCAGTTACGGCTGCATTTTCTGCCACACTTTGAGCCAAAAATGAGTGGAGCGAGACAATGGTTATGCACGGTAAACTGAAAGGCCAAGAGGAAAATGGTGCCGTTTGTTTCAAAGTTCTATCCCCATGTTTGGATGAAGGAAAAATAGGAGGACCACGGAAACCTCAAGACCAAAAGTCAGAAATATAAATGCCAAGTCAGTTGAACTGCCAGGTCTTAAGAAGGGTTATGAGCCGGGTGATAAAATCTCCTCACACATGGATGCCGCCAAAGCAGGGTAAGCGAGTCAATTCCCCCCTCCCTAGGGTTTCTGAAGACAAAAAGAAGCCAAATATTAACACCAAAAATTAAAATTATTTTTGGACTCACCCACAACCTCATTTAAAGACTAAGTTGCTGATGTGCCTAAAGACGCGTCCACATTACTCGTGCTCGTGTGACTCCCTATGCTCGCGAGTAATGTGGACGATATGACAAGTCACGAGACAAGCAAATTTAAAATTTTTAATTTTAAAACTATAGCCAATAAATTAAAATACGACTATAGCCTATACACACTATGAGTAAATATACGGATCCTCACGCGCCGAAGCCTGGCGAGCAACTGAAGTAATGTGGACGAAGATTTACGAACACGAGTAAAAGCCAGACGAGTCTCCCGACGAGCACAAGCCAGGCGAGCACGAGCACGACGCGCCTTACCACGACGAACACTACACCAACAGGCTCGACTCATGAGTCTTGCACTAGGATAAGCCTATGCATGTCTGAAGTTATAAAAATGCCCACTGTACGCAGAAGTTGGGTTCTTGCACTAGGATATGCCTATGCATGTCTGGAGTTATAGAAATGCCCACTGTATGCAGAAGTTTGGTTCTTGCACTAGGATATGCCTACGCACGTCTAAAGTTATACTCGTAGAACTGTCCGTTGAATGCAGAAGTTTGGTTCTTGCACTAGGATATGCATACGCATGTCTGACGTTATAGCCCACTGAATACAGAACTTTGTTTCTTGCACTATGATAGGCCTACGCATGTCTGAAGCTATAGAACTGTCCGTTGAATTGAGAAGCTTGGTTCTTGCACTAGGATATGCCTATGCATGACTGGAGTTATAGAAATGCCCACTGTATGCAGAAGTTTGGTTCTTGCACTAGGATATGCATAAGCATGTCTGACGTTATAGAACTGTCCGTTCAATGGAGAAGCTTGGTTCTTGCACTAGGATATGCCTACGCATGTCTGAAGTTATAGAACTGTCCGTTGAATGCAGAAGCTTGGTTCTTGCACTAGGACAGGCCTACGTATGCCTGAAATTATAGAATTGTCCAATTGAATATAGAATTGATAATTTCACGATTTATGGGCGTGACTAATAAGACGGGTTTTGGATTGGTAATTCGATTTATTGAACCCTCCTTGTACAATCACTCGTAATCACAATAAATGACATTAACTCAGAAGAAATCTTCAGCTAAACCATGCTTCCGTGACTGCCTAGGACTCAGTCAATTGTGATCTGATCTGTCTCCATTCTGAGTGGACTCTCCTTGTTCTCTCTCTCTGGGTTTCCTGTTATATAACGTCGGAACAGCCTGACAGAAAACACCTTCCATTTCCGGATCCACGGAAACGTCGCCCAGTAAAGGGGTTGGTTTCCAAAAATCCACCTCCAAGGAAACGTGTTTGCCGACCCGTACGCTAGCAATGGGTCTACACGTCATAATAATGAGAAAGACGAAATCGGTCGATTTAGTGACTTAGTGAAAAAGGTAGTATTTGTCTATACTTGTTACATTATTCGTTTCTCGTTAGGAACATCGTGATTTTTTTCTTTTTAGTTAGAAACCCTTAAAGAAGGGTACCACATGGAAACCCCGGGCAAAGGTGGAGAGGATAATCTGAAAATTGACAATAAATAAACAAATGCATAAGAGCGAGGTCTGGTTCAGTGGCGGACTCTAATGAGCATGGCATGTGTTCCACAACAGCCAGGTAATTTTTGAGCAGCTCAGAGACTGTCAGCTTCAAAAGTAGGATCCTGTTCCATGGATATCGTGTTCTGTTATGTATAAAAGCATTCACATTAGCAAAACGGAGAAACGTTACTGACAATCGAAACAAAGAGATGTTATCGAACCTGGGAGGCGTTTGTGCTACCGCTGGTCTTCTCATTCCTTGTCATGAATAGCATCACCGACGTCATCACTACATCAGTCACTGAATAACTTCTGCAATGCTGGGCAGCGCTAAACAATGAACCCAGAAGAAAAGTGGCGCTAAGCTCATATACAATAAGCACACATTGAGAGGCAGCTATTTAAATTCGACTTGGTGATTCAGAGAATGACAACTCTTGCCGTCTCAGTGGGCAGGTCCACCGGGGTGTAACTGTGCCCCGTTTCTTTCTATGTAACCCACCGCGGTGTAACTGTGCCTCGTTTCTTTCAATGTAACCCACCGCGGTGTAGCTGTACCCCGTTTCTTTCAATGTAACCCACAGGGGTGTAACTGTGCCTCGTTTCTTTCATTGTAACCCACCGCGCTGTAACTGTGCCCCGTTTCTTCCAATGTAACAAACCGCGGTGTAACTGTGCCCCGTTTCTTTCAGTGTAACCCACCGCGGCGTAACTGTGCCCCGTTTCTTTCACTGTAAGCAACCGCGGTGTAACTGTGCCCATTTCTTTCAATCTAACCAAGCGCGGTGTAACTGTGACCCGTTTCTTCCAATGTAACCCACCGCGGTGTAACTGTGCCCCGTTTCTTTCAATGTAACCTACCGCGGTGTAACTGTGACCCGTTTCTTCCAATGTAACCCAGGGCGGTGTAATTGTGCCCCGTTTCTTTCGGTGTAACCCACCGCGGTGTAACTGTGACCCGTTTCTTCCAATGTAACCCAGCGCGGTGTAACTGTGACCCGTTTCTTTCAATGTAACCCACCGCGGTGTAACTGTGACCCGTTTCTTCCAATGTAACCCAGAGCGGTTAATTGTCCAAGTCGGTCATGGATGTTTATTCTTTCACCTTGTTTGCTTGCTACTGTTCACTCAGCGTTCCGGTCTCCATTATTTAATCTGGTACATAATCGTTAAACGGGACCATATGAACTGTTCGGTGCATCTCTCTAAGCACGAACACGACTGTAAATAGACTACTATTGTTTCTGTTTACGTTTCAGGACTTTAAACTGTATGTTGTTTTCGTGTTGTAATAATTACGAAACAAAGACAACTCTTGAAGAAAACGTCAGCCAAAACGAAGAATACACGGCGCCAAAACCCAGAAGACGACTTTCTTCATAGTCATCGGCGTGAAATTCGATTCCAGGCGTGAACACGAAACTTTTCTCTTCTCCAGGGCTTCCAGACCAGCTCTGGGGCCCGTGTATCCTCCTATCCCATGGGAACTAGGTGCTACTTCCCAAGGGTAAAGGAGTAGGGCGTGAACCTGATAACTGCCATCTGGTACCGAAGCTAAAAATGGTGGAATTTACCTCCATTCAAACATACGTCTCCTGTCATGGTGCTTAATTAAGTACAGGGACGAGTTTACTTTATTTACGACCTTTATATTAATATTAATTATAGAATTTTATACTAAAGTTAGCCGATCAAGATAGCCGTGCGGTCTAAGGCATGCACTGTCATTGCTCGCTCGGAAGCCGGGATCGTGGGTTCGAATCACAATCAGGGCATGGTTGTTTGGTGCTCGTGTATGTGTATTTTTCTGTGTTTGTGTACAGGTCCTTATGCGCCAGATCATTAAGCTCTCCGGGAAGGCTATGTAATAACTAGGCCTATTTCCAATATTTGTATGTATAAATTACGATGCACTAACTCGTGTTGTCAATGATGACAATTAATGAGCGTTAGAACTTATTTTCCATGGGTAAATTTCGGCATTTGTAGGACAGGAATATGCAAACATAATAAGAGAGACGTGTATATGTTACGGACAGAAACTAGAATTGAATATTGTCATGAAAGGCACCGCATTAACCCTGCTGAATGACTACAAACATTATCGGGCTTGCTAAATTCTGTATTACCGCACTGTCAGGGGTATCAGCACGGACTTTGGCCTCCGGTGTGACGTGAATACGTAAAAAAAAATCTTTCAAATAATTTCACATCATTANACATCATTAACGCTTTAAAAAGCAATATATATATATATATATATATATATATACTTATTTACAACGGAAGGCCGTGCCATAGCTCAGGCGGTTAGTCGCCAGCTCCCCACCGCGGCGGTCCGGGTTCGAGCCCAGGTCAGGTCATGTGGAATTGGTGGTGGACGAAGTGGCATTGAGGTAGGTTTGCTCGGAGTACCTCAATTTTCCCTGCCAATTCTCATTCTACCGACTGCTGCACATTCATCCTCATCATCTACCTTCCGGGGCTGGTACAATAGGCCAATTACTGGCCGACGTATCAAATGGACGCCGATCACAGTGGCCGAGCTCGAACGCTGGGATCGTGTGTTCGAATCCCACTCAAGGCATGCATGTCTGTACTGTGTGCGTTAATTCTAATATTTCTGTTGTTCTGTGTGTTGGTAGAGGCCTTGTGACTTGCTTATCCTTCGTCCAAGGAGTCTTACAGACTGTGTATAGGATCAGGAAACTGAAAAAGCGGCCAAAGCCCAAAACGGGCTGTAGAGCAATAATAATAATAATAATAATAATAATAATAATAATAATAATAATAATAATAATAACAATAATAATAATAATAATAATAACAGTACCAAACAGACTCAGTCTCGCCGCACCTCAAGAAACAAAAACAAAAACTGTTTACAATGGATATGTTCAAATGCTGCCATATTACTTGTAGATAGAGTAAACAACCCGTTGTTGCCATGGGCAACAGTAGCTCCAGAAAGACAATCACACTTTCAGATCAGAGCGTGTGTTCATTACTTCAGTCAGGCTTAAAGTGTAACACACACCCAGACACTGTTGCGCAACGCGTGTTACTGCTTCGAACTGTCTTAAAACAGGGCCCTACAGCTGTAGTCATTTGAGATCAGATGAGTTGCAAACACGTGTGTATACAGTGAACTGGAAACTGAAAGTCATGTGGGTTGCTGTTTATTGTATTTTCCTATTTCATTATGCAACTAATACATTTTCTACGCTCTCTCTCTCTGCCCCAACCTCTAACGATCCACATTATAACATACAGAGGCTCGCCTTGTCATTCACAACTGTACAATTCGCTAAATACACAATTTGTTAACACTTTTCATACCGAGATTTTCGGCGGACATTGTGTACCATTATTGATTCTTTGAACATTAATCACAGTCCCATGGTTTTTATTTAAAACAACGTTTCATACTCTGGAATCTGTCTCCGTTCATAGACAAAAGGCCCACTCTACTGGTCCCAGTGCAATCGCTATCTCCGGACACTGGAACCAGCATAGGCTTGGTATATAAACCAAACACACGTAAACTTCATTGTCACCGCCTTGAAAACCTAAAACCTTACACAACGTAAACTGTCCGAGGGAGTTAAGACAATGTTACCGGACGAAGCAGGTAGACTCCGATATCCTAAATATTACTTTAACAGCGTGGACTGGATAGTTTATTTCCTGCTAAGTGAAACTGTAACATACATAAGCAGTATCCTACAATATTACAGTACAATCTCAGCCACTCAAGAAATTCCTTTCTGTTTTCCCAAACCCTCCCACCCCACCACCACTGGCCCTAATCTGAGCCCGAGGAATCCAGTTTACATCCTCAAACCCTATTTCCTTAAGACCCATTTTAATATTACCCTTCCATCAATGTTTAGGCTCCCACAAGTGGTCTTTTCCCTTCAAGCTTTCCTATTAAACTTCTATTCAATTACTCATCTCTCCTATACATGCTACATTGCTAGCCCCTATCGTCCTCTGTGTTCTTTTATCGTTATAATTATATCTGATGAAGACTACAAAAGCCAACAGTCATCACTGAGCAGTGGTACCGCAGATATTTGCGTCGCTTGAAGTTAAGTAAGTCGGGCATTAGGCCTAGTATATATGCCACTTTGCATCTCCGCACATCTGAAATCCATGTCCTGTCTACAAGATCAAACTTCGCCTGTATTTGAGGACCTGCCACTTGCTACGGATCCAAAACATCACATAAAAAGGTACATAGCCGAAGATCACGGGCTTCTGGGTACTAACGCCGTGTAGCTACGAGGCCACGTTCAAGAGGAACATCGCCTCCATCTTCAGTGTTGAAGAGTAAACCAAGGCAAATCCGTTGAAGCAGGGGTAAGCTAGTTGAAGATGATTGCCATCAACATTCCTGTGAACACTCTGACTAGACGACCGGGAGGGAGACGTTAGGAGGTGTTGGTGCGAATTAATCCATGGAACGCCTTTCTGTGACCTCAGTATAGTAATCAAAAGCAATTCAGTGTTTCGTTTTCATGCTCTTGCGCAGTTACAGCTTCTCAGTTATTTATAAGATAATATTTTTTAGGGTAGGAACTTCAGGGGATTTCGCGGTCTTTTAAGGGATTACCCGTCTTGCGGGGATCTTCAAACCCGAGGATACAACCACAGGGGAAAGCGATTGGGAAATGGCTATTGACTGCTTTGTGACCTGCTTTAAATACTTAGTTTGAACCTCACAGAGAATACTGATGTGCGTAGCTGTCACTTCCAGTAATACAGCCAGCACTGGCGAGCGGAAAAATGACAGTCACAGAGAGACTCCTGCTTCTTCCGGCTTCTTTCTTGACTTGCTCTTCGAAATTGAAGATAGAAACAATGTTCCTCCGAAAAGTCAGACTGTTTCCGAACTACATGATGTTAGAAACCACAAGACCTTACTTTCATAATCAGCGCCATAAGAACCTCAAATCCGACAGAGCTATCTGTTGTTTGCAGTAACAATGCGAATCTGTAATCCGTAGAAACCGGTTAAAATACTGTGGCATATTCGCTGAAAGAAAGACCTGTGGGAAGTCAAAATAGCCGGCCGTTCCTAGACAGCGGTCCGTAAACAACAGAGGAATGGTGCGCACGTAACAATGCAATACGTCATACCATCGCTAAGCAACAACTGCACTGCAACAGAGGAACGGTGTTCTCTATGCAGAGATGTTATAATCGGGACAAGTTATAGTTAAAAAACGGAGTTGCAGAGAGCGCCCAAGACTACAACGGGAAGGGTGTTCTCTTCCATCCACACGACCCCAGGACTATCCTTCGCGGCGGTGCTGTGCAGCAGCACACAGCAACAGCAAGAGCCTCGGCCGTAGATGAACAGGCCTGCACCGACTCAGTAAAAGAAATGAGTGTCCACCTCCCTTGAGGGACAACCAACAACAAGTATCAAGTCAGTCAGTTCAGGCTCCTAATGCAAACAGTTCGTCTCTGAGCGGCATGTCCACAGCAGTCGCATAAGCATTTCAGCAGATCATGACAGAGCTCAATGGGGCAGAGTCAGAAGAAGACAAAATATTGGCCATCAAAAAAATTGCATTAAACCTCGTGAAGCAAAATGACCGATAGAGTTCATGGAAGGTAAATATGATTGCGCAGCAGAAACTGTAAACGACAGACCAGTCCTCTCGCCAGAGAGAGCGCTCCACATCAACAAACCCGCAACTGACAGTATTACAGATCTAGTCCTATGACCCGTACTTGACACCAGCACGGGCTGGTCCACTGATCGTCGTCGTAACATAACTTTGACTTTGACTATGAGTCAGAGAACTGCTGAGGTTCAGTCGTTGTGAGCTGTAACTGTTAGATGCTGGTAACTGAGGCCGGGGAATGTTCAGGAACCCAGGGGAAGGGGAACGTTCGCTGTTGGAAGCCGTAGCCAAAATTCGATCATCACTCAAAAACCCCCGTCCACAGTCACTGAAATTTGACAATATGCATAAACATTGCTTCGTTCTTGTTCTTATTACTCAAGCCCATGCATACCGTGAGCTGCTAAGAGCGCTCCGAGCCACAGCGCGTCACCTGTATCTCGAATTTTTTCAGTAGGGACTGTTACGTATATATTTGCATGTGAACCACTGCACATATCCCGGGCGTGGTTAGGTCTGTGTCTCGCATAAACGCTCCCGTTTACACAGCTCTCACGCTGAGCTAATGGATAATTTGACGCGCTGGGCGTGTTCATGCGATACAATTCAGATTGTAACTGTACTGAAGGAGACGTCACTTCCTTCCTCCATGCCAAGCACGCGAAGGATACACGGGCTCTGCCGTGTTACGATCTTGTAAACTTGTATCAAGTTATTTCTGGTCGTATTCTTGTTTTATTCTTCCAGAGTAACGCTGAATGAGATATCGTCCCTCTCTGAACTTTACGAGCGTGTTACGCCTCCGACAACAATGATAACAGGGAATACAGTAATGACAACAATGGGTCTGATGTCTTACCTATACTTGCAAGAAAGGCATATATCAATAGGAATTACAAACTTGTAAAAGTACCATACCACATATTAAGTGAGCGAAACAATTATAGAAATCTATGTCTGTACAGCCCTTTGTTGGGCCTTGGCCGCTGTTTCAGTTTCTCGATCCTACACACAGTCTGTACGACTCCTTGGAGGGGGGATCAGCCCATCACAAGGCCGCTACCTACACACAGGACAATATAAACACAGAATAAACGCAGAAAACATCCATACTTCAAGTAGGATTCCAAATCACGATACCAGTGTTTGAGAGGGCGAAGACAGTTCATGCCTTACGGGGCCCATACACGTACAAGTGTGGTTCGCGAGTCCGACTCAGCTCGGGTTCCAATGTGCCAAACTCGTCCGTGTGTGGGTCGCAAAGTTGGGAGTCAGCTCATACGTGTGTCGTGAAATTAATCCGAGCCCGGCTCCCGAGTCAAGCTGGCCGAGCCGAACTCACGAGCCAGACTCATGAGTGTATGGCCTCCTTTAGACCGCGCGGCTACTGTGATCGGAAGCAGAGAAGTAGGCACAGAAAATCTTGTTGCGCTGGAAGAAAGCCACGGGAAGTTTGTCGTGTGAGAACTTCGTGTGTGATTAGAGGACTTCATTCATGTGAACTATTTGGAGTGATTTGAAGCGCTTGTTCCTGTGCTTCAATTGCATCACTGGGAGAGACTTGTGTGCGCGCGCGCGTGTGTGGAACCAGCGATAGCGCTCTAATTAAATGTGATTAAGAGAGATTGTAACCAAGGCGCAAATAAATCCAATCATCCGAAAAAGAACCCGTCATTCTTGTCACGCGTACCACAGTACACGTGATAATAGAAACTCCATAGTGATGCAAGTCTCAGCACCGACAAAACTGCTCACAATGAACCTGACAGTTTGATTAGAAACAAAAGAGGGGACGATATGACATCTGCAAACATTCGGAAGAAGGTATAAAAACAGGTCAAAAATAAATAGCGAAATACACAGATGTGTTCCCTGAAATGTGGAAGTGAGAACTGTACACTTAGCTCTTATAAGAAATGAAGTGATATCAGGACATCTGAATCAGGCATTTGATACAGACATACTCACCCACGGCAACACGGCAACACGCCAAACATAAACTTTGAAGGAATGTATCGGTAGAAATACACCATGCCAGCTCCAAATAACCATTTCAACACACTATACTCTAAACCTGCAAAGTATGCACGTCTGCAATTAAACTGTAGGGTGCTGGATGAACGTGAAACATGGTTTCTCACATTAAGTGACGAGCACAGACGGAGAATGAAGCTCCAAGGCGAATACTTCGCCCTAAAATTGAGGAATTAACAAAATGGCAGATAACGACGAGGAAAACACTTTGCATTCCAAACCAGATATTTTTACGGCCATCAAAACAAGAACAATAAGATGAGCGAGATATGTAGCAGGCATGGAGATGAGAAATGCATACATAATTTTAGTCGGAAAACTTTAAACAGACAACTTGAGATGCTCAGATCTCTTTCGGAGGATAATATTAAGATGGGTATTAAAGAAATATGCTGCGAGTATGTGGACCGGATCAACCTGATATCTTGTATGGAGGTTGTTAGTATTACTATTAAAACAAACTCCGTGGTTTTAGTCCGCAAGCGAACTATACCGACCGAACGACCGCCGCTTGTAAGCGAAGTTAGTCCCAATTTAGCGGTTAGAGGGTGTCACGTGGGCAGCGCAACGAATCCCCACGGCCGTTAATCTCGGTTTTCTAGACCACAGCCGCTATTTCCTTGAAATAGCACCTCAGTTATCCTCACGAGGGTGAGTGGACCCCGTTCCAGACGAACTGCTGCTCCTGAAATTAGGTATCGCCGGGAACCGAAACCGGACCTCTATATCTGTAGCCAGGAACTCTTACCACTAGACCATAGAGGCGGTGTGCCTACAGATTGAGAGGTCCCGTGTTCGATTCCCGGCGATACCTAATTTCATGAGCAGCAGTTGGTCTGGAACGGGGTCCACTCACCCTCGTGAGGATAACTGAGGAGCTATTTCAAGGAAATAGCGGCTGCGGTCTAGAAACTGAGATTAACGGCTGTGGGTATCCCTTGCGCTGACCACGTGACACCCTACATGCAAAAGTTGGCACTAACTTCGCCGGTCGGTATAGTTCACTTGCGGACTACAGGCCACGGAGTTTTTTTTGTTATAGTAGTTCTTACCCTGGAACCATTCCATTTCTTAAGCAGTCTAGGGAAGTTCTATTCTCAGGTGCCATTTCAAATTCAGACGTTCATAATGCTAAAAAAACGGCTGTAGCCAACTAGATCAGTCGGACTCGAGGATATACATACTTTTGTTACAAAGGGCTGCTCTGAAATTTTATGTCTGTTCAAAAGTTTATTTTAATGTTAAACTACCTCACACTTTCCGTACTATGAGGAAGCAAGCAGTTATTAACCCTGTTTAAAAAAAGGGGAAAAACTTCCCGTTTTGGAAATTCTCAACAATTTTTCCCGAAGTTTCTTAATTTATCATATATGACCAGGTTTCTCACTTTTTAAATCAAAATTAAAACCTTCCCAGCACGACTACGGTCAAACTGACTAATCTATTTTAACTTTAGTAGTTGTTTCGATATTCTTCCATACCACTCTCCTTCATCATAAACTCAGTAACTGTGACTTAACTTTCGGCTGCTTAAACTGGGTTCTCAGTTATTTAACAAACAATCTCGTGTACGTTATTCCCGTATGCTTCCTTCACCTTCTCTCATGCAGTCAAGTGCATATCAGGGGTAAGTTTTAGGCCCTTTGCTTTTCGGTATGTTTATTAATGATTTATGTGACGTAATTATTCACTCCAACTGTCTTCTTTTTGCTGACGACCCCAAAATCTGTCGAGGAATTATTTCACCTAGTGACTGTTTACTTCTACGGACAGATTTTGATTGTGTACACAAATGGTGTTTGGCAAATTTTATTAAGTCTTATTTCAGTAAAAACAAAGTCATCTCTTTTACCATGAAGACGAACGGTCTGAACTATCAGCAGAAACTAGGATATTCCTTCATATTGGAAACAGATTGTATTAAGGATCTGGGTGCGCACGTTGAATGCGAACTTCATTACATCGTCATGTCGATTTTCTTTTTTCACATGCACTGAAATTACTATCGCTAGTTCTACCTTCACTTGATCATTCTAATTATACTTGGAGAAGAGTATAAGTTATGAAGCTCCTCATTGCGTAGTTTTCTCCAACCTCCTGTCACTTCATCTCTCTTCGGTCCAAATATTCTCCTCAACACCCTGTTCTCAAACACCCTCAGTCTGTTCCTCCCTTAATGTCAGAGACCAAGTTTCACACCCATACAGAACCACAGGCAAAATTATAGTTTTGTATATTCTAATTTTTATGTTTTTGAGTAGCAGACGAGATGACAAAAGGTTCTGGACCGAATGGTAGCAAGCATTACCCGAGTTCGATCTCCTCTTAATTTCCTTCTGAATCAGATTTTGATTTGTTATCGTCGTTCGCAAATATTTGAACTGTGCCACATTTTCAAAACATTTGTTTCCAATCTTCATATCAGTCTATTGATGTTATACTTTGCTATACTCGAATATTCTTATACTACTTGAAATTCTTTCATGATTAATAACTCCATTAAACTTGAGCGCATAGAAAGAAAACTTCCAGCCCTCTGAAAAAATATATTTCTTCATGATATGCAATATGACTAAGATAATGTACTGGAAAGATTAAACTTGCTGATGCTTATAACAGGAGTGGTCACGATGCTTCTTTTCTTACCAAGTGACTTTACTGACATCAAATGTTGCCCCTCTCTCCCCTCGGGTTCCCACTCGGAACATGCCTAACTTCACATGTTCACTTGCGCTTATAGTCACTGCCTTCAGCTAGATGTGTGTCAAACGCAAATTCCGTTTTTAAAGATAGGGATTTTTTTAGATCTCATGTTTGAGTGTTAAAAGCCTAAACTAGTCCGTTTTTCTTTGTTTTCATTGTTTCGTTTGTTGTTTCTTGTTTGTTTTGTCCTATGCTGTCATATTGCTGTTGTTTGTATTCCTGCTGACTCCGCAATTGGGCATTGGCTGCTAAGCTCAGCACGTAAATAAACAGAGAAATGAGTTATTTTTATTATCATTACTGTTCATGTTATTATTCAACTTTAATATTGTGGATTGTGGATTACAGTGCCGCTATTGTTACTTCCTATGTAACGGTCTATTCTAGCGTTTCCATAGAAGTGTCTCTTCTGGATTCCAGACACGTTACACTGCTCCCTTCTAAAGGTTTTTCGTCCCCGAACAGCCTAAAGGTTCTCCCTCGGTTTCGATGCCGCGGTGTTTTGTTGGCAACGTCTGCATTCGGCCTTGGTGTCCTTTGCGCGTCTTATTGCGCCGTCCATTTTACCGCATCCGCCCCTCTCTTCAGTTGTGCTCGTCCCGAGCACTTCCACAGCCGAGAATTTGTCGATCTCGTTGTCTCACATTCATCCTTCGCTCATTCAGTTTTCATTTGTCCTTGTTGGGGAGGCCGGTACTTCTACGTTACCGGTTCCTCCCATAAGGGCCGTTTCCCTTTTTCTGCATCCGCCCCTCTCTTCAGTGGTGCAAGGATCCACAAAGCGTTTAGGTGGAGGAGAAGACGGTGCTGAGGAACTCAAAAGACATCCATTCTTAAATGGAATGAACTGGTCTGATCTGGAACAGAAGAAAATATCGGCACCATTTGCACCCCAAGAAACAAACGAGTCACAAGGCAGCAACTCTGTTGAGGAATCCAGCCCCATCCGTTTTGCTGGCTTATCTATCTTTAGTGCAGCCCCCCAGACGACTCTTACAAACTTACCTGATAGCCAATTTCCAAACTGTGACGATATATTCTGGGGATATTCATATGTATCACCATCAGTCCATTGTAGTTAATATGAAGCGAGTGATGAAGGGCTGCCCAAACTCAGCTGATCTTATAACTTGTAGGATAGAGTCCCTGAATAAGGAACTGAGTGAGGCAAAACGTGTACAGGTGAGATCCATCATGGAGAAATGAAGATTGGAATCAGACTTGAGAGCTGCCATAGAAAAGACGGAGTTCCTGAAGCAGAATTCACCTAGACCAACTGGGTATGAAAGAGATACAATAGTGAGGAACGGACGATGAAATGCCTGAGAAGTGCCATAAAAACAACCACGTCACTGGAAGCGGAATTTGCTGAGACAAACAGTGCGCGGCAGAGATGTATTAGGAAGATAAGGAGGCTGAGAACAGACATAAGAAGTGCTACATAGAGACTGACGTTCCTAAAAGCGGAATTGCGATATGAGGCTGTCCACCTTCCTCATGCCTACAGGGCATCAGCTAAAGATTTTGTAGTTGAGTTGTATGTGGTGAATAGATCCAATTACCAAACGAAACCTCGGCTATAGTCACCCCATAAAAGCGTGACAACTGGTGCAAGAAATGGTTGGCTTCGAAGCTATATCGCCACACTATGGAGTTGGAACAAACGATGGCACATCTGCTGGCTGAAATGAAAAGTAACCAAGCCAAGACGGACGTCAATCTGAATGAAATGAAAGAAGGACAGCGTCCGAAGGTTCCCTGGGGAGTTTCCTTCTTGGAGGCATTTGTCCAACGTCGTGCCACTGTCGCGCGACGGGATGTCCTTCTGTTTGTGACGGCCAATTCCTTCTGTGGTTCACGAATTACCCGCGTTGCATCCTTCGGTTTCCGGCGGCGGCGCTCCGCGGCCAGTTTCCGGTCCCTACGCCTCTCCTTCGGTTCTCCGACTTCTTCTCTCTGCGTCTCCTCAGGTTTCATGTTCACTGAGACTGGCTCCACTACATCTTGCCAGGCTGTCGCTTCTTCCTGCCAGGCGTTCATATCGGCTTTCAACCTCTTGGCTCGCATGGCGGCCGTCCTTGCTTCGATGGCTCTTCTTTCTGCGGCCATTTCTTCTTGCCAGGCTTTTCACTCGGCCATCATCTGTTTATGTCGGGCATCGGCCTTTTCTTCGTAAGCTGTCATTTTCTTCAGCAGAAGTTCCAACATTTGCTGCATTTCCATTTTTTTGTTGTTGTTGTAGAACGCGTGTTAAAGTTTGTAAAACACTTCTGACACCAATGTAGCGTGTTGTGTGTGTCACGCTACAAATAAATGTACGCCGTGGTATTTGATATAGCGAACTTATTCCGCTCGCCCACACCTTACAATCAATACCACTTGCAGTGTTACAAATACTGCTTACAATATTTCGGCGATACTGGACTGCCTCCTCTGGCAGTTTATAGCAGACTCTCTTCTGCGGCGGATATTCCAAGACTGACTGCTTCTCGCCGAAGCTGGGCTATTTATCCCTTCGGCAGCTGCTAGGCAAATGAACCCTCTGTTATAGCGGTGGAAACGTTGCTTTGTTGGTTCCGCGATTCCTACGCAACGACCCATTGTTATCGCGTTGTCTCTGTGGGAACGCTTCGCGTATTCGTCGTACCCGTGGAGATTCGATGTTCTCTACACAACGGCTCACTGTTGGGATTACAGTGCCGCTATTGTTACTTCCTATGCAACGGTCTGTTCTATCGTTTCCATAGAAGTGACTCTTCTGGATTGCCGACACGTTACAGTATACTTCCCTCGTGAAATTGACGGTGTCTATTTCAATTAGTCCTACAAGATTATGATAATTAATACTGAATACTGTGTTCAAAGATCTTGGTGTTATGGTAGTAAGTTACATCTTCCAGTTTCTCACTTTTCGGACATTGAACATTCACGATGGATAATGACCGAACACTCAACGATTGTATTAATATACTATCGTCACAAACTTTTAATTAGATACACCTTAAATTAATTGCTATGTTGACTGCGCCCAATAAAATGTTTAGAATCTTTTGTTGGGGATTATCGAAGAAATTTCTTGTCCACCCCTGTCAGTAGCATAATTTTGTGACCCCATATGGAAATTACTTTAATTGTTCTATTGCCATCGGTAAAGGATCTACATGCTATTTACAAACAACAAATTAGTTAATTCAGATCACGATGCTAATATTCAGTTATATAATTTACAAGGACAAGGCCTCAATTTAAATAAACAACAATACAGATCATATGCAAGGGTAACAGGATCCACTGTGTAAATGACTCCTGTTTGTGATGTAAGGGGCAAAGCTGAAAAAGAAAGTGCAGGGTGAATCGCACTACAAACACCCACGGCTGCATAGGACTCCTTCCGGATCCTCACCTGTACTTCCATAAAGAAAAAGAAGAGTACATGGGGAGCGCTGAAATAGCAAGTGCTGGAACTGACTGCACTCAGACCAACCACTTGCAGAGTCACACGGCTGCTTAGGTCTCCTTCCCGGCGATCCTCATCTGTCGTTTCGTAAGGAAAGAGGTTCGAGTGCATGAGCTGATCGCGCAACCATCTGCAGGGCAACACAGCTGCCTAAGCCATCCTAAGTGTCATTCCGTGTCGCTTTATAAAGAATACTGGCCCCTGCGTTCAGTTCGGTACCCACTGGAAACAGTGTGGACCTGGCCCCTGGTTGCTCAACTACACATGTACAGCAATCATACAGAACTACCCAGCTTTCATCTGTCACACATTATTCATATGATGATGCTCCATTTCCAGATCAATGACTTCTACATCAGTAAATATCTCCATCCTGAATGGTAAGGCTCAGGAATTCTACCGCATGTTCCTGTTATTTTCTGGGAATCTTTTGTTTGTACATGCGCACTGCTAACAACGTTACCAGCAGCCTTGCTCTGCGGTTGGTTTCTTCCTTCTGTATTTCTTTCTCTCCTGGTGGTGAGACTGAGTCGACTTGGTACTGCGGCCACTGTTTGGCCTATTGTACCAGCCCCGGGCGATAAGATGATGAATGTGAAGTAGTCGGTGGAATGCGAATTGGCAGAGGAAACAGAGTACTCCGAGAAAACCTGCCCCAGTGCCACTTTGTTCACCACAAATCCCAAATGTTATTCCTTCAGTAACTCAAGTCTTGAGAATTAACTGTCCTGATTGATACAGCAAGATATAACAGATCGTCGATTAGACGGCTGTGTTCTCCTCCTATTGGACTGCAGATTCCTTTTGCTATGTATAAGCACAATTTGGAAGTGATAACGCATCCGCGCTAGTTATTTAATCAGCATCTTCAAATCCAAGATCACCTTCAAGTTGCTGCCCCTCATGGACGTAGCTACATTACGTCTTTGTTCTTCACTATAGTTTCACTATCATAAAACCAATAATATTGATGGCAAAAGTAAAAGGTAAAGTTATCCCTGTGCTTAACCAATAAAGCACTACGCCATAAAGGCGTATGGATGAATGGATGTATAGGTCCACATTTCCTTGACCTAGGCACTAGTTGGTGGTGAGTGGTCAGCTTCACGCCCCGACCGCTTTACCCCCTGGGAAGATGTTGTATATGTTGGGTGGGCCCCATAGCCAGTCTAGACGAGGTGGAGCAAATTCTTGACCTTAGTGGGACTCGAAATCCAACCCCTCAGTAATCCAGCCCGCAGCCAGTTGCTATACAGACTGCGCCATCCCGGCTCCACTTATTGATGGCAGGAAAATAAAAATCACAAAGGTGCAGTGCTCTGACTTTTGAAAATCTGTTAACTGACTTAAACTTTGTATCAGGGAACGAGACAGACATACGAACAGATACAACGATAAGAATTTATCGGTCCTTATAGAATGAGAATCGTCGGGTAAGAAGTGTGCTCTCATTTAAGCCTATCTGCAGCTGTAACCTTTAGGCTTTGCACCAGTCTTTCAGTTCTGAAAATGTTTATACAGTTTCCATTAACTTCGCCGTAGGTTTGGTTGACGAAATGTGTTCACGACAAAAAAAAATAAGTTCAAAAATAAAATACTGCTAAAGGATCTCTTCAGCTGTTTATCTACTTACTTTATACAATTAGCGTATCATACTTATAACAAGCAAAGTTGAAGAATTTCTCAGTGAACAATAAATTGGAGCGTCCGAAATGTTTTTGCCGCTAGCAGCACGGCCATTAGAGGGAACCCTGTAGCTCATTTGACAAGTGTCGAGCTACCGTGGAGTAACAAGCTTGTTAGCACCGGCCTACAATTTGTCGTTGGTCTGACTCAGCGCGTGTCTCATGCGACAGCCATGCTTTTTGCTATATCAATATTTTCTGTTACATATACACGTCTAGTGACATTTGCAAAATAGTAAGACCCAGATACTGGAATAAATCAAGAAGTTTTGGGAAGATGAAAGAAAAACTTTCCTCTAAAATCTTTCTTATATACAGACCCTATAGAGGAAAATAAGTAAAAAAAGTAAAGGTATCCCTGTAACAGCCCTGGAGGCCCATAGGGTTGTGAGATGTTGAGGCTTCCACATTTTCTAGACAATCGGCTCATAGATGGCGGCAAGGTTGTCAGCCCTGAGAATATTCCAAGAGTATTCCTGGTACTCATTTCTGTTAGAGGCTGAGTCGACCCCAGGGCCATAGTGCGGCTGGAAGGATTAGGTCAATTGAAAAAATCCAGTGACCTCACCGGGATTTGAACCTGCGACCTTCCGGTTTGTAGCATAGTGCTCCCACAGAGGATAATGGTAATTGTAAAGTAATATGAACTTCTTTCGATCTATTTTTATGCACAGTTTCATGCTGCGAAGGCTTCAAATGGAATTAAGTCTAAGTTCGGCAAAAATCCGTCAACTGGTTTGAAAGCTATTAGGGGTAATGACAAGGAATCGCGGTCATCACAGACGATGGACAAACACATCAGACACAACGCTATACATTTCCTTACCCTTATCAGGGATGTAGATGGGCTAAAAACTCACTTCACAGAAGTCTCAATCCTAAAATACACCAGCTGCATACAAATTCCTGCACTGTTATATCTTACTCTAAAATCCATTCGCATTAATGCCCGAGAGATCTCCGTGAAGGCTTTTTCGGTTCGGAAACTTAAAAAAATTTCTTCTGTATCTTCAAGTATTCAAGTCCTGCAATACAGCCATTAATATAGGCTTTATGTGAAGGCCGTGCCATAGCTCAAGCGGTTAGTCGCTGGCTTCCCACCGTGGCGGCTCTTGTTCTATCCCGGGTCTGGTCAAGTGGGATTTGTGGTGGACAAAGTGACACTGGGGCAGGTTTCCTCCGAGTACTTCGGTTTCCATTGCCAATCTTCATTCCACGAAAATTCTCCATCATCATAATCACCCGGGGCAGGTACAATAGGCCATTCAGAGGCCGACGTGCCGAGAGGACCCAACTGGACTCCACCCCCCACTATGCGAATAAAAAGTAATAAGCTTTATGTAACCAGTAATTTACAAGGCAATTGGTTACCAAGGTAGTCACTAACAAACTGCAATAATTCAATTATAACATCAGTGGATGGATGGTAAGAAAACTTGTCTATTAAGGGTATCGAGACTGAAAATTCACGTGACAATTACGAAACAGTCGTCGTCCTTAGGCTTCCTCTTTGAGAAAGGGACGAAGATCGGATCCCTGTGAGATACTTCACGTCATGTTAGCTCTGATGGGTTCCGACGACGGTGTATAATACTCTGGATTACAGAATCTTTGGATTTTTTCTGTCATCTGTATTCTAAAGAACAGGATATTTCGGAAAAGGTGTTTCTACCCTCAGACGAAAGCGCAGGAGGCACCTGCTACATTTGGTCCACCTCAGTCAGTGGATAACCAAAGCCAACATATAACTACCTGTATATAATGGTCTGAGATCAGGTTTCATCTATGGGAGATAACACAAAAAATGAAAAGAAAGATTATGGAAATGTATGTAAAAGTCCAAAACCAAGTCAGAGAATGAATTGAAAAATAAATGCATCAAACCAATCTAACTAAAAATCCACCGTTTCATCTGAGGGCGTAAACAAATTCAGTTTCAGAAAACTTATTTTCTCTAGATTACCAGGCAATGGACGAAGTCCAGCCACTCAGTAGTCCACAAATATTCGCAGAACACATTTTCTGTATTTTGCTGAAAAAGCATTGCCAGTATGCGAGTCGAGGCTCTCACGGCGCTCAGCACGAACATTATGGGACATGACGCTGTGCAGTGTGCAACAAGTTTACCGACGTTGTAAGATTTGAGGTTATCACCGCGGTGACTATGAAGGAAGCAGTCTTCTGGAATGTGGCTCCGTGTAGATATTGTGTTAACCGACGTTTCGGAGGAACGTATCGCCTCCATTTTCAGGGTAGAAGAAAAAGAAGACATCCGCGAGCGAAGGAGCGTGAGCATGTGCTAACAGACTGAGTCCATTCGAGTACACCCAGCAGTTTAGCGTGACCTCTGGATCAGTAACCAGGAACTCTGACCACTAGACAAAGCCATACTTCACTGTCTTAATACTGACCCTGCACCCTCAAATGTCACAGATCTGCCCTGATATAATGGGTGACCGGGACGAATTTTTTGGAAGTTCCCTCTGAAGACAATGTAAATTTCTGGCAAAATGTCAACCAACTTATCACACATACTGACTGCGAATTTGTCATCTTCACCTAATCTTGATTGGGCGCCATGGTATCAAGTCAAACTACCCTTGAAATCACCTTTAATTCTTCAAAAAACACTGTGGTTGAGAAAAACCTAAGTTCTTTGGGTGCACCAACAGACCCTCATTCACACCACGGAATTTGTAAGTACCGACAAGAAGTCGACATTGTTTTCAAATCGGTAACATTGAGGGCATTCCAGTCTGAGCTATCTGCATGTCAGAACTGAGAACGGGAACAGAAGTCTGAAAGCAGAATGCGATAACCAGCAGACACGTGAGATACGCTGCCTTCTGTACAAGACCAGATTCGTGACTGAGCTCTCGGTTCTTCCCCATTCGGCGGATTTTGTCTTCCGGCAAGAAACGTTACTGACCCGCTCATTGCGATTGCCATAAATCCCTTCCTCAGTAACTGAATACCACTTTAAACATGGATTCGGCGTCAGAAATGATCACTACATCGGAAATATTCAGTGAAAGTTTTATTTTATTTCTGGTACACCTGCCGCTGTACCTTTCATAACTGCACAAAGGGCCTAAATAACTAACTCATTCAGGTCTAAAGCACCGTCACAACTGAAGCAAATGCTGACAGGTCTCAATGTGTCTGGAAATATAGTTGCACCCTGAACTGACTCTTTGCTTTCCTTCTCCGAGGAAGACTCCTCGGACGAGTTATCAGCTCGTCGCAAGGCCTCTACCTAAACACAGGACCACATAAACATATAATGAACATATACACTTATAAAACATCCATTCCTTGTTTGGGATTCGAACACACGATCCCGGCTTCCGAGTGAGCGATGACAGTACATACCTTATACCGCTCGGCTACCGTAACCGGCTGTCTGAATAGTTCCAGACATTATTTCAAGAACTGCTGACAGTAGATGATATAATTCTTTTAATTTTCCAAATAGACCCAAGCAACTCGTGTTACTTTTTCTTATTGCAGCTTAATTAATTGGCGGAATCAATAAATATAAGGCCGGTAAGTGACGGTAACCCGAAGTTGCAGGGCGAGGATAGCGTTCTTGACATATTTATAAAAGTTGCCACATAAAAAACCTCGCCTGGATAAAAGAAAAATACCCTAACAACGCTTAAAATGCTTATACTCGTTACTGATCACAGCCCCGGTATTTCTAAACATTTCTCGGTATAGAGATTTCCAGCATGGACAAAGCAGATTTTAATTCGAGATCAAATTCCTGAACGTCTGAACGTAATTAACCACGGAAGTTAAACACGTTGCTGTATAATTAATCGCTGCAGTCTGAAGATACCGTCGGTCCTAGACACGTAGCTTACAGCTTGCTTTTAAAACAGGGATTTATAAACCCTACCTGTTTGATCTTTAACAGTGGAAATGTGAGGCGGGGGTGGGGGGAAGCCCCAAGAATTGGCTTTGATATGTAGACGCGGCAGCCTGTCTTTATACGGAGGCAGTAATTAATCGGACGCGTGCTCTCACATTGTCCACTTCGTGAGGGATTGTGTTACCGGCAAATCAGTTTGCCGTACAAAGAGAGCGAATCCGGGGTCGAATTATAAAGGCCAGCTTCAAAACAAGTACTGGATCCTAACGTAAAGTTGTCTGTGTCCAAGCATTTGTGCTGGAGACGTGGCGGCAATTTTCCATATATTTTAGGTATCGGCTTTACATGCAAATGAATGGTCAGCATTGTTTTGTTTCGGCAAAATAAGACACGTTAAGGGCATTAATCAAAATGCACCCCCCCCCCACACACACACCAAACGAAGAGAACATAATTCAACTGCCACAGGACTGAAGGGTCTTATGAACACTGTACTGAATTTCGAGAATTCTTGAACTGCATACGACTATCAGCTGAACAAAATGACACAGTGGATGGAGTTAACATGTGATATAACAGGAATTTGAGAACCTCATCGCTGATGATTTTATGTCAGTTTATTAGCAAACACATGTCCTACGCGTTTCAAATACGGTTGTGATATACGTGCATTGCGTATTACCCTATTACTTCTACACAGCGTCAAATACCAGAAGACAGCACTGCTGCACTTCACAGCTAAGCTACAAGGATACAAAACATTAATAAGACCTGTTGCTACAAACGGGACAGAAACATGGACCTTAACAGCAACAGAAGAGAATGCACTGAGAATGTTCGAGAGAAAAATAATACGCAAAATATACGGACCAGTAATGGAAAATAATATATGGAGGATAAGATACAATGAAGAGATAAGCACATTACTAAAGGGAGAAGATATAGTAAGATTTATCAAGTGGCACAGAATAAGATGGTTGGGGAATGTAGAAAGAATGGAAGATAATCCAATGCCAAAGAGACTGTTAAAAGGAAGGCTATATTCCAAAAGAAGGAAAGGAAGATCCAGGATGATATGACCAGACGATGTTGAGAACGACCTGAAGAAGATGAAGGTGAAAGGATGGATAGAGAAGATGAGGAATAGAGAGCAGTGGAGACCGGTTGTAGAGGAGGCCAAGGCTTACCCAGGGCTGTAACGCCCGAATGGTAGATAGGTTGGTAGGTATATGTCCTATGCGTTTGAAACACGGTTGTGATTTACGTAAATCCCTTTAACCCTATTATTTGTACACAGCGTCACATATCAGAAGACAGCATTTACTGTTCACAGTCACCGCCATAAGAACCTCAAATCTTACAAATTCAAAAAATTACAGAAACTGATTTAACAGTAATGCCAGTTTCGTGTTTAAAGGAGAGTCTACTTCTGGAGCCCTGCCTGGGAACATTCTTGCCGCTGATATGACTGCGAGTCCCCGCCGGCCAGCCACACCTCGTCTTCATGAGTAACAAATAAAACCCGAGGCTTGTGCACACGCGAAGCGACGTGGAGGATGTCAACTCCGTAGGTAAACTCGAGCGGTTACACGTCCTGCCCTCTACGTCGACGACATATTTGATAGCTGAGCAGACTCCCTAGACAACTTTCAAGGAAAGTGGCTTACACTGATCTATCCGAGTTTTATTTGGCGAGGCTGTCAGTTACTCCGGCTATATAGCGTCACGTGACTGGATGATAATGAATGTGGCAGGACGCGGCGTGACTTACTTTAAGTTAATATCCAGAATTTACCTGAAGGGACTAAAGAAAACCACGAGAAACCTCAGTCATAATAGTCTGTGTTCAGGTCAACATTCGAACCGAGCACTTCCTCCCCCCCAAATATAATTTAAAAGTGTTATGCTTAAATCAACTTATTCAGTGGAAGCTGTTCAGAGTAAAGCGATACATTAGTAAGAGAGTACCGCACTGCCCTGCACTGTACTGCAAAGAATTCAAAACAACAAATTAAGTGGAAAATCCAGAAACGGGTAGACAAGCGAATTTTGCTCTTTTGAGCTCTAGGTCTATGCTATGGATGTTTATTCCAGTATTCCTGTATCGTTCTGTGAAAGTAGGGTTCTCATGATGATCTGATCTCCAATGTAAGGAACGTTAATAATGTCCGCATCAATATAATTAGGGAACATCAGCAACCAAAGGAAAAACAAAGCCCGAAATTGTCTTCAATGTCAAAAAAAATTAACAGACACTATGAAGTCCTATTTGAGGTCATAGTAGCTCAGAGGGCAACGAAATTCTCTGCCTTTTAGGGAAGCTAAAGGTTCGTTAGTTTATATAAATTCACCGCAGCAATAGAAATTCCTTCGGCAAACAATTTCGATCGTTCGGCAAGCCAACAGCAGTTCCATGGTGAGCAGCACTCCGTCCATCTATCCGCAACGCCGGACTTCCCACGCAGTACCTTTAAAAAGTGGCAAGCTGAATTGTGTTCAGTGGGGATACGAAACCACTCTGGATAATCTTTCGTCATGATCAAGGCTGACGCTTTATTTACACGATTCCTGATACTGATACGAAACGTAATAGAAGTCTCATTCCACAGAAGTTCTATCCAAACGAAAATCTAAATTACACAAACCAGAGAACGTATAAAACAGTCAAAAAATCAAAGAGAATCGTTTGATGACACACATCGCTATGCAGTGCTGTACGTGTAGAACATTGATCTAAAGCCGAACAAATAGAATGACGTAGCCCTGAGGGGGACCGGGCTCTATTGTGACTTGGTGGCTGTAAAGATCCGACGTGTGCTTGATTAAAAGCCGGCAGCTTTTATGCAGTCATCCAGATCGCTAAGAATTATTGCCGAACTGGTAAATGCGCCACTCCTGCTCCTCGTCTAGGCTACATCACCTTGCACTGCTGCGTGTTTCTTTGTGATTTGTCTGCACTAATGTGCTCAACAGTGTTTCTTGCAAACAAAATGCTTTAATTGGATCTGGTCCAATGGAGATATCAAGGAAACCTTCCAGGTGCCATACTATGCAACTAAACATTGGCCCATAGAATTTTAACTTCTAGTCCAGTGGTTCTCAACTTGGGAGGCGACAACCCTTGAGGGGAGGGGGTGAAGACATGAGAGGAACTCAATTTTTAATGTCAAATTATCGTGCAATAATTCCTTTTACCTAATCTAATCATCTCTTCTGTAAGCAACCGTCAGAAGTGTTGACCCAGATAAGGAAAATACCTAGCGATTAGACATCAACATTTGTCGGCACTATTTTCCGTCAAACAACATGCAGCATTTTCAATTTAAAAAAATTAATATTTTAAACATTGTTTTTGAATGGTATCAATTATGACTTGAAATATTTTATCTTCAGGATTATAACGCCGCGCAGTTCGGCGAAATTTAACAGACGTTTCCATCGTCATGGTCGTAGAGTAAGCTAATCCTACATTAAGAGTTAGTTCATCATAATGGTAACCAATACAATATAATAATAACACTACTAATAATAAACACAAATTCAAACGTTATACACACTTAAAAAGAAATGGGGATGAAGGTTCGAGAAACCAAAAGGGGAACGTCACGTACAAAAGCGTGAGGACTCTGCTCTAGTCTCTTCAGTACATACACGTACATACAGGTAACTCCGAGATTACAAATTAGACACCTCAAACTTATCAATACATTTGTCAGGGCCCCTGGGATCCAGGCTGGTTTCGTGATATTCCTCAGTACCTCCAGACAAATTATGGGATAATACCTCGATTAGGTCACGACTTCTTCCTTCTAAATCCTTTCCAATTCATTATCATTCACATAGCATCCTACAGTTCGATGCTGTATTCTGGATACTGACACCGTATTCCCATAACGTACATAAACACGATGGCAATGATTATGAAGATGAAGATTATGATAATAGCAACACCCATGAAGACGACTACGTTGGTACTAACCTTACCTTCTCTTCGAACGTGCAGACAAAGTAATTTCCCATTTCCCGTACGTACCTGGAAGACAAAAGAAAAATCTGATTACGTCATTAATTAGAACACTTTTACCCACATTCTGTTAATGCTGTTCTAATTTGGCTTATTTGAGGACGCTCTGCTAATTGCACAGGATACAGAGCGATAAATGGGAGATCATTCTGGACGACGGAACTAAGAAGCTGTTGAGGTTTATCTAAGGTACTAGCCCACAATTTGTTTGTAGAGCGAGGCACATCAACAAATACAAGTCGGAAGACTGCAACTGGTTTTCTGGTAGAGATCCGAAGTCGAAGATCTCGAGTGAGAAGTAGAAATGTCAAGTATTGAACAGTGCATATTCCATTAAGAACAAAGTGTTCGGTATACTTCGTAGGCGTTTGGGGGCTAGGAGGAAATAGGAAATTGCGTCACACCGATGGTATCCTTATTCCTCGCCCTCCGCCTGTTCAGAGGGTGCTTAGCAGTCCTCATTCGTGATTAAGACGCCTGACTTCGAATCTAGCCCCAAACGTCAGCCATCCTGACTTCCTCAGGCACACCGAGCAGACTGGTATAGCGGTAACGCTCTAAATCTGTACTAAAAGTTGCCCGAACATAATTTAGTTTTCGGTTAACCTCACGAAGTACTTTTTCTAAGTCTGTTCCTTAAGAACGCTCTCAGTATCGAGACGGCGATAGAGGTAAAGCTGTTCCTGTGCTTAACTAATTAAGCACTAAAAACATCAGGACGTATGGGGAAGTTGAGAAAAAGATTCATGTATTCTTGACCTCGTCACTAGCTGGAGGTCAGTGGTCAGTGGTCAGCTTCACGCCATGGCCGCATTACCTCCAGGGGAAAGAGCCACAGGTACCAATCGGATAAGTGGCTGGGTGGACCCCAGAACTGGTCTAGACGCCGACGTGGAGAGAAGAAAAAACCTTGCCCCTGCCGGGACTCGAACTCTGTTCCCTCGGCAGTCCAGCAGATAGCCAGTCACTATACCGACTATGCTATCCAGAAAAACAGAGGTACTGGGGATAAGATCTGCCCCAGTGTCATTTAAACCAATACAAATTCCACATGACCTGACCCGGGATCTAATCCGGCTGCCGCGGTGGGAAGCCGGCTACTAAACACCTGGCTTATGGCCCAGCCTGAAGTACTTTCTGCAGCGTCAGTCACTCCAGCATGGCAGCCACGAAAAAAATATTCCCTAAGGAGAAAAGTTCGTTAACGTGTTCACAATTTAACAACTGTAATGTGCTAGCTGTTGGATGAGGATGTCACTTTCATCCAGAAGACCACATCTTGTGGCTGTCAGTGGTTCATTATCCCACGTATTTGCAACTGCTCTCAATAGCCGAAGGATTCACCAAGCCTCGGTGACAACGGATCCACCTCACATCGGACCGTTCCGATGCTGCAGCAGATTCTTATCAATTATCATGATCACGTGACCGACTCTGCTTAGAGACTCACAGCAATAAGTGGCAGATGAACTTTACAAACAGAAGCATCAAGACGAAGAACTGATAATTTGCATCAGCACTCCGACACTGTGTCCTGGCAGTTGGGAAGAATGTTCTTTGTCTTCGTTTTGTGCTCCAAACCAGTTGCTTACTCGGAGCAGAAACTTCGTTAAGCGACCATACATTAATAGCCCTGCTGTGTTTATGAAACCTGTTTGTTACCACCAAGGGACTCCCATAATTAGTCTACCAAGTTTCTCACTCCCGTCAAACAATGTTCATCTGCAGGTTCCAAGACAAATAAATCATTTAGCCGCATTGTCTTCCATTTCCTTTGTCTTAATTTTGCAGCAGACAACAAGCAGTAGTGGAAATCATACGCCCACCACAGCCGCTCAAGACAGCGCCAATTCCGGTGCTACTCCGCGGTTACACACTGCTCAGACACCGCTACCACGGAGTCGCATTTCGCTCAGGGCACTGAGAGATTCCAGTACTTTATGTTACTCTGTGACAAAATGTCTTGCGGCGTATTTTCTTTTAGTTTCTTAGGATGGATTGAGTCGGAGTCCACTTGGTACGTCGGCCACTAACTGGCCTATTGTACCAGCCCCGGATGGTAGATGATGAATGTGGAGCAGTCGGGCGAATGATAATTGGCAGAGAAAACGGAAGTACTCGGAAAAAATCTGTCCCAGTGCCACTTTATCGACCATAAATTCCACATGGCCTGACTTGGTCAGTAACTTTATTAGTCTGCACGTTTAGAATTCTATGGGGGGGGGGGCACGGGTCCTTTCGCTATACACACGAACTTGAAACCATATCCCCTTGCACAACGAACAAAGGGAAAATTGCCCATTCCCTGTGTTATCAGAGGCGGTTTATCGAGGGACTGAAGCAACCTTAGCTAAAAGCTGACTGTAGCTTAAAGCTGCCCCCAACACACACACTCTTCGCTCGTCACTTTGCGCGCTCTTAGAGACTTTCCCCGAGCCGAGAAAGTGACGGTACACCGTGATTATGTCTGCGGTTGCGTTCTCACAGAAGCTTCACCTCACCTCAGACTCGAGAGAGCGTAGGCACAAGGAGCAAGAAGGAGCCTGTGTGGCCGGCCTTAGACAGAAATCCAAACCTTGACTTACGTATAGCTAACGGGGAAAACTTTCCATACAAACCAGCGGGACGTCTGGAAATGGCTTTTTGGGCATATTGAAGGCGTGCGCATTTAGAAACTGACATCCCATACGACTCCAAAGCCGAGATACACGTACAATGCTTGTCTCTATGTATGGTGAATAGAACACCACAACATAATACTCGTATATATAGAATTAACATCCTCGTTTCATTAAGAGCATTTTGCAGGTTATGTTTACCAGTAAAAGGTTAGGCATACTTGTGTAGCACACCCATTGCATGGTTGCACGACATGCTTTTGTTTCGAAAGCACGAGGCGTGGTCCCCCAGGGACTCTGCATGTAGAAAATTAACGTTGCTGTCTCAGAACCTGTAGATAAATTTCACTATCCCTCAGTGCACAACAGTCATGCAAGTCTTTTCAATAAAAATATTTGAAAACAACTAGATAGCCGCCCAGAAAGCGGTACTTTGGGGGAGTTTGGAGACTAACGCAGGTGTAGTAATGTAACCGCACCACGCAGGAACCTCAGCAATGTTGTTGATTTACATTCTTAATTATAATGTACTACATGTAAACCAACTGTACTACTGTTAACAAAAAAATGATACAGAATTGACCCCAGCAGGCGCCAAGGACAACATCTGGTCTTTCTGAGGGACAAGCAAGCTGCAGGTCACTTGAAAACCCAGAACGGAGCAGGAAGTATCCCGCTGTTTTTTTTTTTTTTTGGGAATTTCAATGCTTAACTTCGACGGTGCGAGCCTTTTAAAATGTGAGACTTGACAGATACGAGTCGCAATAATTTTCGAAGGGGCGTACCGAGCGATCGTTAGCGTACCTTCATTCATTTGAGAGCTGTCAGAGGGCCCGTGTTGTACTTAGGCCCAAATTAACATGGATCTGGTTAGGGATTGGCTGAATGCAAATGAGAGAAATACCCAAATTTTAGGTTCAGCCAATCAGCAAAATTTCAGAGGAGAGGAAACCGGGCGTTTCCGGAACCGTAGGGACTTCTGCCTCTCCAGAGCAGTCAGTCACCAACAGTGAGTAACAGGAGTGAGTAGCAAAAAGGGAGTAACAGGAGTAACCTCCCGGACGTTAAATCGGTGTTGGCCGAGTCCGGTGTACAAATTCAAAGTTCTACAGCCTCGTAATGTGTAATTCTAGTTCACATCTACAATAAAGAGCAACAGTGTTGGTGAAGTGTGTGTTTTCAGTGTTCTCTCTCCCCTTGTGTGAGCAAGGCCCAGAAGTCGCCCTGAGACAGAATCTCGTCCTACCGTCTGAGCAGTCGGAACCCCAACGCCCGCCTATCCACATCCCCCTCTTGTTTTCCCCGTTCCAAATTCGTGGATTTCACCCAAGTCCACTGGCGCCCATACAAATCCAAATTCAGAGCAATCCCACACCCTACCCTGAACCAGACAGCTACAAGGAAGCGGCGGATGAGGGTGCAGACCACAAAGGGGCGAACGTGACGGCGAGTCATAAGTGGCGACCAACTCGTGAGGCTTGAAGTCTCACTGAGGAAGAAAGGCAAGGTAATAGTAACTAGGATGAGGTGAGGGGCACGGAACTGGGGAAGAGAGACAAAACTGTGCTTCAAATAACGGAATGGAGGATACAAAGAAATGTGAAACAAGAATGGAGAGAGGAAAGAGAAAAAAACAAGAGGAAGGAAGGTGAAACAAGCAAGAAAATTCGGGTTAAGCAAAATGAAGATTAATGAACAGCTCGGGCTTAGAAATACAGAATGCATCAACATCACCGAAACAAATACGAGTACTTCATGCTCACTCAACAGGGGACAGTTTTCCATCTGCTGAATGCTTCGTTAGCTCTACTGATTTTGAAAAGAACAAACAAACTAAGACATATGTCAGTGTCATTTATTTCCAGTTTAAAATTGCGCCTCACTGTACCCAAGACTTGGAGCCGAGATGGCGCAGCCGGTATAGTGACTGGCTACAGGCTCGACGGCCGAGTGGTCGGAGTCCCGGAAGGGACAAGAGATTTTTCTCCTCTCCACGTTGGCATCTAGAACAGCTCTGAGGGCCCACTCAGCCGCGTATCCAATGGGTACCTGGCACTCTTTCCCCCGGGGTGTGAAGCTGACCACTCAGCTCCAACTAGTGTCGAGGTCCAGAATACGTGAATCTATACCTCCACTCCTCCATACGTCTTCATGACTTACTGCTTAATTACGTAAGCACAGGGACTATTTTACCTTACCTTACTTTTAGTGCTCAAGACATTTTCGAAATGAACACATGACAAAAACTTTACCAAAAGTCTCAGTAATTTCTATAGTCCGTTTCTAGTCAGACTGTCCTGTCGTAAGAGGCATTCAGGCTGTCACAGGACCGTTCTATCTCACAATTAATATAGGAAAACCATAACAGACTTAAGCAACCTCAGAAGGATCCCAATGTTTCAGAGGCCCGGAGGAGCGCCCACACTCCTGCTGTGACTGACATTTCCACGTGAACGTAACAAACAAAGCTGCATGGCAGATGGTATAACCTGGACTTCAGAATGTCAGTTACAGAGTTACACATTATAGAGACATAGGCGTGAAGGGCTAAGAGCAGCAAGGCGCAATAAAGGCAATTTTTGGCAAAGTAAACGTGTGATTATATAAAGATTTTACTTGCACGTTTCAGAAGCGTGGCTCGTATCTCGAAGCCTTCAGTAAATACGAACTTGCACCCAGTTTAAATACCTTCAATGTTAAACTATGCATGTGCTTTGTGGGTAAAATTATTAAACTCAGCTTAAGAGTGTTATTTGTTTCTTTAGTTACACGTAAAGTTGATACACAGGTAATCCGCGAAAGTGTGAAAGTACAGTTCAATTATTTCACAAGGCAGACGACGTTTAGCTGCGAAGGAATTTGGTACACTCGCGTGTGGGGAAAAGTTTATCCGCTTGAATGGAACAGACAATGGCAGACCCCTTAAAACTTGAAGGCGAGCTAGCACGCACGCACAGGTTTCAGTCGGCAGAGAACAGAGGACGAAGACATAAAATTAAGTACAGTCAGTGTTTAATCTTTCATTCTTCTGTTTCAACAATACATATTTAGCCATTCCGGTTTATCTTTGATTTTAATTTTATTATCTCGTACGTTCATGAACACTTCTTAAATATTCCACTTCCGCTATCCGAATTATAACATTTCCGTTCTTGTATTCATGCATCCTGCTCCATCTTACTCCTCATAACCGTTACACAAATTTCATTCAATGAATATAGTAAATTCCACCACACATTTCCGTCTATTTCCATCACCATCGGGTGGAAATTCACCGAAAAGGGTGTGTGATTGACGATATTTATATAATAAAGTTTATGTGACGGCTGCATAGACTAAAATATCTTTTTCTGAGCCAAATTTCATTTCCACACAAAGAGTGCTGGAACTACCATCACTTAATAAAACATAAGCCTTTTGTCTTTCTCCACTCGTCTTTTTGGAGATCTGTTTGTCATTTCACGTAGTCCTTGATAGTTATATTATACTAATTACGTAATACTTCCGTATGAAAAGACAATTAAAATAGTTAATAAATTAAACTTTTCCCTAGTCCAATCAGTATGCTTACACTCTAAGCTCAGACAGGAGCACTGGAAGTTGTTACAGTAGACGGAACCATATACATTTGTGGAGCATGTGAACCTCAAGCCTACAACTAAAAGAAAGAAATGGCGCCCTAGCCCACACAACCGTGCGGTCAGGTCCAGAAAATGTAAACGCCCTTGTTGTCAAAACACGGCAGGATCTGTTCCTCAGTTTCCTTCCACAAATTGCCAAGAGCAACGAAGCACCCTATAAATTGTGTCAGTGACTTCTTCTGACGCATGCGAATGATAAACTGTGCCACAAACACCGTGCTGTAATTAGACAGAACGACCGCAGAGCAGCACCGGCGTGTTCACACAACCTACACGTTTCGCCCCCACCCAGGCAAATGCGTTATACCGCGCTTCACCTTGTGCCATGACCTTGGGACTAACCTAAATCATTCCTTGAAGATAAACTCATCTAATCAAGAAGAAAAGAACAAGATGGAGATGAAAGGCCGCACTGGGACCTGAAACTGGTGGATACTATTAAAATGGATGAGAGGAATGGGGTGTTAAGATGTGAATTAGTATGGGTTAATCACAATGTTTATAAGTTGAAGTTTTCTCAGGCGATCATCCGCGTGAAGACGATGGTAACATCCAAAGTTTGGGAGACTCCCCATCATCGGAGGGCTGAAATGGCGAAAGGTGCGGCGACAGCTTCTAATCCTGCGGATATAAACATAAAGAGCTGCCTCGTCACTCATCCTTTCAGCCTCTGATGAAGGACATAGAAACAGTCCTTGAAACGTTGGATACTATGTCCGTCTTCAAACGACTAATCGTCCGAGAAGACATCATCGTATTTAGTCGCTGTGACGGCTTCAAATCATATAATGTTCAGGACGGGTGATCATTCATTTTGATAACACTGTATATTAAGAAAGCCGTTACGTTACCATTCATTTAATAAGGTTAACATTCAACTTTATATGTACGTCCTTAAATATTCACTATACAGAAACATGCATCAGGTGTAGGCTACTGACTCAGACACAACAATCTTTATGTGTACATTTTTATATCCTCTGAGGGATATAATTTTTTTATGGTTGAGAGGATTGCGTGCTTTGATGAAGCCGGTAGCATTGCTGCTGTCACTTGACGGACAGGTCGAAATGTGGCCCAAGGATAGACAGCACTCACCATCGCGGTGAAAACAACCTGTCTGGGGTAGGTTCAACACGAAATCATATTATGGCAGCTCGGCTGCTGCTCACACACTTGCTGACGTGTTTATTGTCTAATGTGGTGTTGTGTTATGTAAGGGGGTACCGAGATAAATTCTGTAACAATTAAATCGTGCATAAAATAACCGGATCTTGAGTTCCGGTCCGCTTCGCCAGGACCTGTTTGGGCCCAGTAGCCACTGGATCTATTACACGGACATAGTAAATTGTCATTTATTGATATTTGTGGAGTACAAGCAACGACATTCGAAGTTCACCCTTCTGCTGCAACCTTGAATTACCGGACCGTCTCTTCAAACAGCAAGTTCTTCAAGTGCTTCAGTATGCATTACGTTATGGAGACTATGGGGGAGTGAAGGTGTAACTGCATGCATTCTTAGCCTCGGCATTAGGGTGAGGTGAATGGTTAGCTTCACGTCTCAGCCTCTTTATTCCTGGACTGCCCCCGGCACCCATTGGATAGGAGGGTGGGTGGCACCCAGCGTCGAACAAGACACTATGGAATTACTGGGTTTTTGGACTTTTCCATCGTCTGCTATTATAGAAAATAGAAAACACGACGTTTCGGAAACTGAGTATTTCCGTCCTCAGGTGAGGGGGGAAGGCATCTTCTCAGCTGGACCCCTTAGAAAGATCTAATCTCAATCACTGGACAACCCCTGTCAGTGAAGAAAGTCGTCTTCTGGGTTCAGGCGCCGTTCCGGAGGACCGTATCGCCTCCATCTTCAGAGCAATTGAATGGCTTGGAATCAAGAGAGCAATAGCTGTGAGGCGATACGTTCCTCCGAAACGTCGGCCAAAACGAAGAATACACGGCGCCTAAACCCAGAAGACGACTTTCTTCATAGTCATCGCCGTGAAAACCTCAAAACCCCTGTCAGGTTTACATAGCTATTTAATCACCTGAGAGCAGGCTAATTCGGCGGGAGATAACAAGAAAATATAGAATAAAAATTGTAACAGAGCACGCACACGCGTGGGACTGGGATGGAAAAGGAGGTAGAAATTTGTGTTACTAACCTAGCCAACAAAACCAAGTGCATGAGTACCAACGCAAAGAAATGGCAATAGAAAAAAAAATGTGAAGACATGTAGTATTTACCACTAGCGCCATGTGTGGAGTAAAACCTGAACACTCGAGACTGAAACATTATGGAAAACCATGAAGTACCTGTCGTCATACAGCTGTGTAAATCTGACAGGGGTTCTCCAGTGGGGCCCAAATGAGGTGTTTCTCCCCCTCACATGAGGACAGAAACAGATCCAGTTTCCGAAAAGTAGTCTGTTCTGCTTTCTAGAATACCGGACGACGTAAAAAGTCCAAAAACTCAGTAAGTCTGTGTGTTATACACCATCGCCAGAACCTGTCAGAAGACACAATGGAGAATAGTATAATATCTTGTTTCTGCTGGAATCGAGCAACGATTTCTTAGTTGTCCTGTCCGTAATATAGTCAGTAGTCCAGTTCCTCAGTTTATTTGTGATTCTATTCCTGAATGCCACGTGTACAGACCATCGCGAACTCTTTGGTTTCATGACCCTAATAATCTTTGATGTAGATTATAAACGATAAAGGTTCATTATTTTCTGCTGAAATCTTATTCCGTAGCAATTCCTGGTGTGTTGATAGTTATATTCTATGTTTCGCTATGCGAGGATGAATTTGTGACACGAAGCACTGAACGTTTTAAAGCCCGCAAAAGGTGATTTGGTGTTTTATCCATTAAGATTGCAGAAATGACTATTCTTGTTACGCCTCATTCTAACGATAAAAGTAAGCGACGTTGCAGTATTCATCCTGTGCCATATTCGATGTTACTGCGGTCAAAATTAAATGTATTAATATGGGACAGCGCTGAATGCAATGCAATCATTCATAAATTATGATATGAAATGAAGTTACTGCTGCATGTATTTAATCCCATGCCGATTCAGAATTTGTAAGTGACCGATTGTGTCACTTTCATATAATCTAAAGTTTATTCTTCCTCTTAGAAAATTCTACTGGTCAGAGTTGCTGCCTACAGATCCAGAGATCCCGGGTTCGATTCCCGGCGCTACAATATTTTTCTGATAAGTATTGGGTCTGAAACGGGGTCCACTCAGCCTCGTGGTTATGACTGAAGAGCTATTTCAAGGAAATAGCGGCTCCGGTCTAGAAAACCGAGATTAACGGTCGTGGGAATCCGTTGCGCTGAACACGTGACGTCCTCTATCCGCAAAAGTTAGCACTAACTTCGCCGACAAGAGGCGGTCGCTCGGTCGGTATAGTTCGCTTGCGGACTACAGGCCACGGAGTTTTTTGTCTTACATCATTCAGGTTAAATAACGGATAAAGATGTGAGCAAAATTAAATCTTCCACTTATTACATGTGAAACTGACAACTAGGCAAAATTCAAATTTCGGGCACTTTTGGATAGCACCACGTATATAAACCTGTACAAAAATGAGGAAACATAATACCAATGCAGAATAAGATAAGAAGTTCCTCAGGATGCGAGGAAAGACGGAGAGCCGAACTGAAATTTCGGAACAGGCAATTAAATCTGCATATTTTCATGGTGTTTTCCTACGTCTTAATGGAATGAAGCTCTCGCATCTTTCAGCAGACCTGGTGCTTCGTCGTTAATTAGTGTCACATTCTACCTTTCAGCACTCCTTCTGAATACTGAAGACCTGCAGAATGGTGGCAGATATATAACAGAGCTA
Organism: Cryptotermes secundus; assembly: GCF_002891405.2. Lineage (NCBI taxonomy): Eukaryota > Metazoa > Arthropoda > Insecta > Blattodea > Kalotermitidae > Cryptotermes > Cryptotermes secundus. The sequence continues at coordinate 283,684 of NW_019736405.1, forward strand.
CACACACGAACATCTGCATATATTAATCTTCTCCTGATTCTTAACACAAGCAGACACTATCAGATATGATACTATAGACCAAAAGATACTTTTTCCATGTTCAATATCAGTGCGAAAGAGAAACTAACCCTCCCTTGCACTCCAAACCCATCAGTTGCATTCCAAACTGCTGATAAGTCATTTCATAATCAGAATTCGGAATGAAAATTGCCTTGAAATTGGGTGGTGATGCTCTACTGGACACGTCGCGGGGCGTCTGAGCGACAGTCAATATTGGTTCGTGGTTAAATTACATTTCCAATTCGGTGGTGATGGATGCTGCTGTCTGATTGTAACAGCGATGACACGATGTTAGGAACGTAGGTGACATAATGACATAAAATAATAATAATAATAATAATAATAATAATTTGTTGATTTACATGCTGAACTCAACAGCCAGGGAGCAGTTAGAGAGTCAGCATGAATACTAATTCAATTCATTTCGCATCACTGTTTTACTTACTTACGTGCTTACTTAATAACCCAATGACTTATATTATTATAATAATAATAATAATAATAATCCATATTAAGTGGGTCCCTTGTCAATACGGCATGGGGCGTGTCCTCAGGTTGCGGATGGAGAAGATGGCCTGCAGATATGGAGGGTAGCTGCGAATATAATGAATAACCAGTCGAGGGTGGCAGACAAGGGGTGGTCCTCCAGCTGGGAATAGGCCCAAGGGCTAACAACCGCTCGCCGTAAAAATTATTTTCTTACCAAATAACAATTTAATTATTTATTATTTATGTGACGAGTGAACTGCTGCAGAGCCAATTATAGACACTACAATAGTAATTCAATTTGAACAGCTCAACAACTCAATCGCCAATGTTAATATAATCGCAAGGAAAAGGACAAACAAAACAAATACGTATACAAAAACAAAGGCAAAACCAGGCAACGTGAGCCATTCAGACAATAAGGATTTAATTGGTGTCACCTTGACAACCATGACGCAACAAGGAAAAATAATATGATTAATACTGGGCAAGGGATATTTTAATAATTATAAGATGTTAAGATCCGTTGCTAGGAGACGACTAGTGGGAACAGAGAATCTTAGTGCGTGGGAGATGGTAAATTGTATACAGTGTAAATCAGCGATAGTGCTCTAGTAACTGTCATTATGAGAGATTGTAACCGAAGTGCTAATAAATATAATTATCCGAACTAGAACTCGTCATTTTCGTCACGCGTACCACCCTACACGTGGCAGTATTAACAATTTTATGTTGATGAGTTCAAATGCGATCGAGAGAAACGGCCCTTACTGCAAATATGTCGAGATCTGTAGCCACCAAGTTGGCAGCATTGGCGCACGGAGCAGAGGGACAAACATCGGACTATGAGAAGCACCGACACTGCGAGTAGGAGTACGGAGGCTATCATTTTCCAAAAGGGAAGTATAGGATTTAAAAATAAAATGCATCAAGGTCATGTCTCCGTTTAGGTAAAAATTGTAGGCTTAATTTCTCTACAGTAAAAGTATAAGTACTTTGGAACACGATGGAAAAAAGTGATAAAAACAGACGGACGCAAACTTCTGCTGGATGCGCTCAAGCTTATTGACATCAGTCGACGTGATGGAGTTCCAAACTACTGAGGCATTTGCCAACTTGGACTTGACTAAAGTAAAGTATAGTATATACAGACACTCCAGGAAGGAGAATCTGTAGGTTATGGAGCGAATAAGGCCTAAAAGCTTTATGCATTTAGAAAATACGTAATCAAGAGGACTCTGAAAATGTAAATTCGAATTAAAGAAAACACCTAGGTCCTTAATACTGCTGGTGCCAGTAATAGTAACACGACAAAGCTGATACTCGTAACTCAGAAAATTTGTTTTCCTGGTGTATGACACAATACGCGTTTTAGCAATATTAAGTTTCATGGAGTTATCAGCGCACCAGTTACTCACGGAATTGTCAGACCGGGGTGAGAGGCAATGGTGTGGTGAGTTAATGACGCGGAAAATTTTGAAATCATGGGGAAAAATTAAAAGTTTACAACAGTCAACAGAGTTGCATAGGTCATTTATGAATAAGCTGAAAAAAAAGGCGTCAGAACAAAACCTGTGGCACGTCGAATGTTACTTGAAAAGGCAAGGAGAAAGCGCCAGAAATGCGACCCTGAGATTGTATGTTGGTTAAGTAACTGCGAAATCAGCTACCATAAGCATCAGAGATTCCGAAAAAACTTAATTTATGCAAGAGCATATTATGAGGTACAGGGTCAAAAGCATTTTGAAAGATCAAAATAGACGGCATCAGCTTGACGCTGACGGCGGACAACAGGAGTAAAAAGTCGAGAAACGTCACCAAATTGGTAACTGTATATTTAGTTCTGGTGAAGACATGTTAATTGGGTTTAAATTTAGTGTAATACGAAACATGACCATGAATAATGAATTCAGACAATACAGAGAAATTGCTGAGAATTCAAATCGGCCTGTAGTTGCTCACAGCGACATGACCGCCTCTCTTAAATACTGGTACAACAGCAGATTCTTTCCATGCAGCAGGAAAATATTGTTGGTCAGGCTCATGTTAAATATATGCCCAAAAATAGGGATAAATACCTGAACAACCATTTATGATAAAACCAGGGATATCGTCAAGTCCGACAGATTTGAAAGGTTTAACCTCTTAATGGCTTTGCAGACATCAGCATGGGAACAGGGGCAAAGGATAACAATTCAGAATACTGTGGGAGAAGTGGAAAGTCCATATAGCAGTGGTCATTATAAACAGACTGAAAGTGCTTAGCGAGAGCATCAGCAACTGCACTGGGCTCAACTAAGTGTGTACCATTAACATTTAGCTGAATGGAACCGGATCCATGTTTTCTGAAATTAGATATGTATTTCCAGAAATATTGGGGCTGTGACTTTAAACTGCTGTCAACTGACTTCAACCACCTAAGCCTGTCGGACTTGGGGTTCTTAATGAGTTTCCGGCAATAGGCGAACCTGCCGTAAAAGTATTCGGAAGGTTTCTTTAGAAAACGACGGCGGAAATCATTAGTCTTAGCCGTGTAATCACAATAATAATAATAATAATAATAAGACATGACGCCCGAAAGCCAGAATAGTGGAGCCAGAGTAGACGTTCAATGCTAAGCAACGACTTAGTAAACAGGTTCCAGTGGCAACTAATATGCACGCAACAATCAAAGTATTTTTCGGCTAAAACGATGGAAATGGTATTTTCTGTTGTTAATATAAAAATATAAAAAATATTTAATAAATACTGTAGAAATAGATTTTCTATCATTTATTAAAAGAAAATTTAAATTATATAACAGAAACAAATTAGTGTTTACAATTCACACACAATTTACATTTGACATAATCTGACCATGATTTAATCTTTTAAAATAAATGTATATTTTTGGCCCCTTGGGCCAGGGGCCTCAACCAAATGATCCTACTGTCTCCTCCTCGAAATGGTCGTGGTTACCTCCAAGGTACAAGGTATAAAGTCAATATTAGGACCTTAATTACTTATTTAAGATACTTTTCGTTGACACCTGAAGCGCCGTTACCGCGTTCAAAAAGCCTGTCCAATGCTGTTCCCACCTTCGCGCCTCCTGCAGTAAGTTCAATTTTAATGTGATTTTCCTCCAGTACTACGACCGCGTTAAGTTCATGAAACAGTAACGCTCTTAATTTTTATGCGGGGGGGGGGCCCGGACCAATTGAAATCTTAGCCAAGTTCCATGCTACCTTCATCGAGATTATTCGTTGCTTTCCCGAGATTCTCGTGGGAATTCAAAATAGTTCCCTCAAACAAGCCATGGCTGAGACTTTCCAGCCTTATCTACTCATAAATGTTATGTTTTTGGACATTATCCATCTTCTTGCCTTTATGTCAAAGTCGGGAGGTAGGGACTAGCTCTATCGACTGGGCCCAACTGAGTAGGTTTTACCTGAAGACAGAGATAGAATCCGGCCTCCGAAACGTTGTGTTTTGAAAAATAAACAGGACGAAGACAAGACGGTGGATAATGTCCAAAAACATTTGTATAGATCTCATTTATCTAATCACCATTCATGGTCACCTCCCCACTCCACACGATATACAATGTCTGAAGTTGAAACAGTGTAATAACATACAGTCATTTAAGAATCAATCATTCTAGGGTAGGTCTCCGAAGTATCTCAAGCCATTTCACAATTTGATACAAAGCAATTTAGGACTATGAGGTCGACATGGAGTCGTAATCAATTTCAACATTCGATAACATGGCAGAAGATCGATTACATACCTGTTCTAATGATCCATATGGAATTAATCAGTAAACTTGTACAAACATGTGTAGAAATTTAATAATCTGCTAACAGAGTTAATTACATGGATAAATGTCGTTCTCACCAAGGACAACCAAACTGTACTGCCTCGGCTTCTTGAGTCTGGCAAAACCCTTTATTAAAATTCTGTATGCATCATGGAGCAAAGTCGCTACGGTCAATGCAGGACAAGTAGCCGAGTGGAGCTCAGATGTCAACATATGTAAGCGAATTGGCATCTGGTACACCGAGACTAGAAATGTAAACTGTGTGACTGCCACATTCTGTTCATTAGAAAAACAATGAGTGAGGATTTTAGGTTGAAAAGTAACAAGGATTATCCAACACGACAGGACTTAACTTGTTCCCTGCATCATGCATACTTTTTACAGAAAGTAATCCTACGGATCATATCAAACGACTTTCTTTCCAAATATGAAGCCAGCTGAACAGCCCTGAATATCTCTCACGAACGTATATACGCAAGAATCCCACATTATTAGCTGGGACTATTCCTTGATAGTTACGTGAGTGATAACGACAGAGCCTTGAAGAATAAAATTTACATTGTTACGCCAGAAATTACAATAATATTCTATAATCTGGAGGATATCCTGCAAACTTACTGTTAACGGAATATGTAATCAAATAGGGCTTACATAGAGGCTCAAACAAATGTTGTCACTCAAATTGGATAGGAAGTATTCGCAAATACAATTAGAGACCTTTCGTACAAACAGAGAAGTAAGCCGTTTCAGATGAATTTCCACGTCACTTCGGTTGTTACTTCCTTACTCCAGGTTGCTGGTTGTCGCTTATACGTGTACATATTCGGTACTAATTTTATTTTCAATATTATGACGGGCGTCTCTATATCCAGTCTCTGGAACAGTCTCTTCTCTTCAGGCTATCCGATTAGTATGCGCATGCGTGTTACCTGTCCCGCCCATCTCATCCTCCTTCACATCATCGTCCTAAATAATATATGGATATTATGCAAAAACCTCAAATTATTAAAACTCAAATTTCTCCACCCTCGGTGTACTTACTACTTGTCTTAACTATAAGCGCCAGGACACTAATCCATTTTCGTAATACTCGAACTTCTTCTTCTTATTGTGAAGTGCCGACGTGGTCACCATGAGAACTTCTGAGGTGGCAGTCTGATTAGAGCTAGCGGCTCAGACAATAAATCTTTGAAAAAAACAAAATGTTAGTGATACTCTTTTCTAGTGTTACATCCTGTTTGTGGTCCTTATAAATAAGAATACTTGGGTTACCGTCACACAAACAAATGTTTTTATTATTCAACTTACATGTTTCGGCCCAGATAGGCCACCAGCAGATTATACGTAAGAACTATACAAATAACAGAAACCACATGTTAGTATAAATTTCAAAATTTGAAAGTTTTATACAATTCCGTCATAATTTCTACAGTTCTCACGTGTCACCTGACGATAGCCTGTCTGGAGCGAAAGGCGTTGTGTGTGGAATACAAAAAGCATTTGCTTGCGTAACAGTAACCCCTGTGCTCTTATCTGAATGACAGTCTTTTTATGAAAACAGACACAATATATGCAACTGAAAGAATAACTGTGACTTGAGATATGAAGTCTATCAGCTGACATGTTACAGAGAGAGTAATCTTTTAATTCGCTTAGTGGGGGTGGAGTCCAATTGGGTCCACTCGGCACGGCGGCCACTGATTGTCCTATTGTAGCCTGTCCCGGGTGATTATGATGATGGGGAATTTGGTGGAATGAAGATTGGCAGGGGAAACAGAAGTACTCGGAGAAAACCAGCCCCAGCGCCACTTTGCCCACTACAAATCCCACTTGACCAGACCCGAGATCGAATCCGGGCCGCCGCGGTGGGAAGCCAACGACTGACAGCTTGAGCTATGGCGCGGCCACTACAGAGAGAGTAACCTCAGTGTCCTAATTCTGGGAGCCCTAAATTTCTTATAATTACGGCCAACGTTTTAATATTTGCTGAAATATTAAATGACTTGCTAGATCTACGAAGATTAGAGTCCTCTGGGATGATGTCGTATAAACTTGTAGATTGCTACCAATGTTTAGACCGAATTATGTACCTCCATCCTCAGGGTTCTCTCAACTACTGCGGAGATGGAAGCAGCAGTATGATTCAAAGTATTTGTAAATATCTGTCAGATGACATGGCTTCAAATCTCAGAGAGCAGTCGTCTTTGCTTAATGATATGGCGAAAATAAAAGAATGGTTCTTTTGTCATGAAGTTTTTAGGGACGGTAGAATATGTTTGGGTGACGAGGGCTGTATAGAATTGTTCAATAGTAGCGACAGCCCTAGAATCGAAACATATTGTGAATATTCCGTGAATACCATTGTAATACTTTGACGAGACAACTCGACCAGAAATCACTTTGAAGACAGGGATTTTCAATAGACTGAAACCATTACGTTTGACTGCCCTCAGCGTCATTTGTTTGAAAAAGATGGTAGACTGGCACAGCTGACATCTATTCGGGAGATACACAGATACCCGACAAGTTTTCGTCTTTTTCCTAGATCTTCCACTAGAACGCTGCGAACATACACACAAAGAGACCACAACTGTCGCTTTTCCTACGTCTTCCAACTAGCTTCCCATCTGATTTCGCGCTAAGTAACACCTACAGTTTACATGGCGTCGTTAAATAAACAGCTCATGAACCAACGCTGTTGTCTTCTTGAACGGCAAATATTCTTGGAATTGATGTGTTCCCATATATCAGTTCAAACAGCTACATGTTGGCAGACCAAGGATTTCCCGTATGGGAGAATGACTTTTCTATTTTTCACAGCTTCCAGACTAGGTCCAGGGCCTATTCAGACCCTCATCCAAGATGTGAAGTGATAGAGGCGTGATGCTGACCACTCACCTCCATGTAGTGCCATGGATAAGAGAGCCTGCAGTTTAACTTACACCTCCCCCATCCGTCTTCATGGCGAGGTGCTTATGTAAGCTCAGGGACAGAGTCACCTCGCCTCACCTCTTTATATGGAGATATGAATAAGTTCGGGGCTTATCATAATTTATATGTACAGTCCGGAAAAAAGTATAATCAAAGTTACTTCTATGCAACTTGCAATAAAAGCCTTCTGTTTAGAGTTTCGGTTCTAGTCGTACAAGTACAGCCACGGTACGAGGATTGTTTTAACACGAAATTACCGCGTTTCAAGTTTTTTTTTGGGGGGGGGGATTGGAACCAGGCAATTGTCTTAGTACTGCTAGCATCTTACAGACGTGATGATCGTGTGGATTACCTGGACTTGCGCAGAATTTAAAGGCAGATATCGTTACTGAAATTCAAGTTACAAGCTCAGAAGTTCAGGATTAGACTGGCAAAGAAAGCCAATCGTTTCCAATGCTCAAGAAATGGCAAAACCTAAAACCAAACTCCTCCTTCTGTTGCGCACAGAATACGCGTAAGTCTGTTCGAAATCCACAAAGGCGCTTTTTGAATGCTATTTCGTTCTTTTAATGGTCTCTCCTCTTGTTTGTATCGAAGAAAAGCCTTTGGGAATCTGTTATCAGTCATGTTAGCAACTATCTCTGCAATCCGAGAGAACTGTGTAGCGGTAACGTTCGATTCTCAGTCGGGATGTCCTACTGATTATTTTGTGGTTCCGGTGCGTGGGCTACGAACCCGGCAGTAGCTAGACTTAGCAGACGGTGACTTAGGAACTGCAAAGGTTTTGGGACGAAGCTGTCCGACTTAATTGCGGCCATCTTGACATTTGTCTGGAGGACATGAGGAAAACAAAGAAGAACCTCAGTTAAGATAACAGGTGTGTCGGCTGAGATTCAAACTGAGCACCTCCCCAACACAAATGCAGAGCATTACCGCTACACCAGCCTCTTCGGTTGAGAGTAAAATAAAAAGGTATGAAGGTGTACGGGAGAGTGGGTGTATAGACACATTTGCTTGGCCTCGGCACTAGTTAGAGGTGAGTGGTCAGCTTCACGCCCCTGCCGCTTTAACTCCGGGGAAAGAGCCCCCGGTTCTATTGGATAGGAGGCTGGGTGGGCCCCAGAGCCGGTCTGGACGACGTGGAGAAGGAAACATTTTTACCCTGCTGGGATTCGAATTCCGACCCCTCGGTATTCCAGCCCGTAGCTAGTCGAAGTAACGACTATGCTAGCCCGGCTGGAAAACAGTACATGACTGTCACCTTCTAAATCCTTACCACCTCATCATTAATGATTATGTTATCACCTCTCTCGACGTCTATCTCAACAACTGAAACAACGTTGTTAAATAACATCGATTTTCTAGATCGTGCTGTTCTGGAATACGTCACCATGCACCCTCTCGTAGGCAGTTAAAAACGTTGCGGAAGGTGCTGCTGTCTTCAGCTATCGGTAGAAATGGAAGAGGCAGTGGATTCCTCCGACTTGATGGTAACCAGAAGGCAGCATCTGAGGATGGAGGAAGCAGGGTCCTCCGAAACGTCGGAAACCGCGAGGCTACACTATGTCGTAACCCAAAAGACCACACTTACGGATCTTCACCGCTGTGAAAACCACATCAAAATAACTGATCTCCCTGGTTGGCTGCCCTTATATTTGAAGAACCAATATTCCAGTTCCTTCGCGTAACCTCATTCTTAATTTAGCCCAGTCTAGTAATCACTCCTCAGTCTCCGACAACCCGACAGATCACACGGCACAATGAATATATGTGGCAGTTGATAGTTATCCAGCTGGGCAACAAATTTACGTCTTTTGCCTAAGGAGGGTGAGATCGGCAGGGCATGTAGCATGACTGGGGGAAGAGGAATGAATATAGGATATTGGTAAGGAAAGCATAAGGAAAGAGACCACTAGAAAGACAAAGACGTAGGTGGGTGGACAATATTAAAATGGATCTTAGAGAGATAGGGTGGGATGGTATTGATTGGATTGATCTGGCTCAGGAAAGGAACCGCTGGAGGGCTCTTGTGAATTCGGTAATAAACCTTAGTGTTCTATAAAATGCTGGGAAGTTCTTGAGTAGCTGCAGAATTGGCGGCTTCTCAAGAAGGGCTCGGCTCCATGAGTGAGTGAATCCGAAGGCCCATCACGTGGTTACGAAACACCGCCTCTGAAACCCTATGCTGAACTACTAGACTCCATTACAAATGTATTCAATGCGTTTGCCAAGTTATATACTTTCCTTTCGTAGGTAGCGACAAAAAATCGAGCTGAGGACCTCTGTGAGAGGTGGTGGAACATCCCTTGTCGGCGGAGATAAACTACTGGTACTTGCAGCTACCCTCAATATTTAGAAGCCACATCCTCTCTCTGTCCGCAATCTGACAATGCGCCATGCCTTGCTGACAAGGCACCCATTTAACTAATATTATGCTGGCCATTATCCACTGTCTCACATATACAGTGTAATTCAAAATGTAGTTAAAACGCTTTAAAAATCGTATAAATTAAACTATCCATATAACGTTTATATGACACATGCGGACTGATAAAAATATCTGTGAGTTTCTAACTAATTTACAGACACTCAACATAATCCCCACGCGTCACAGGGCAGACACTGGTCCTATAACCCAGTTCTTCCCTGACCTCTATCAGCAGGTCCTTCTGTTAGCTGCCTCTGTCAACCTATGCTCCAGAAACCTCGGAAACGTGGTCAGATTAGCTACCTGTCGGCATGTCTGGCACTGCCCCGCAATGAATAACTGCTGTATCATTAGTATCTGAAAGCGTGCATTTCATTCGGAATAATTCTGTACTTTATATTCACGATGATTTGGAAGTTGGTTCTACTTTCGTCTTCAGATGACTGGTTGTAGTAACTACCTTAGTGTTCAGTGTACTAACTTATCATCCCAAAGGTCCTGGGGGCGATTTCAACCGTCTCCAACAAACTTAAACAAAGTAAACAAAAAGTTCTGGGAACAACTAATAGCCTACTTTCTGCGGTAGCGTAGTTGGTTGCGGCACTATGCTACAAGCCTGAAGGTCGAGGGAAGGAATCCCGATTAGGTGGATTTTTCCAATTGACCTAATCCTTCCAGCCGCACTATGGTCCTCGGGTCGACTCAGCCTTTAAGAGAAATGAGTACCACGAATATTCCTGGGGATAAAGGGCGGCAGGCGCGTAATATACAGAATGTCCCAGACTTCAGGAGGGTGTTCCTTATGTTAAACTACGCCAATAAAACCAAAGTTGAACGGTTACGGAGATAATGGCCCGAGAAAAGTGTGGTCTTCTGGCGGTTCCACGTACTGTACCTGTCAGCTGACATGTCTTATCTATGTTTGTCCTTGAGTGTGGTGATGACAGCTCACGTTAGCCCCTACACTCGCATACCAGAACGCGCAGTCAGCAATGTTACGTCAGTGCTTGCAGTCATGTGTCATGTATAGTGCTTGGAACTCTTAACGACAATTTTGACATGGCGTGCAAATTTTTTGTAGTTCAATTTAATGGCTTCATGTCACTCACAAGTTAGTTTGATGTTACATACATTATTAACATTACAGAAACCACATATTCCTGCCNCAAAGTTTCACACTTCTCTGGCCATTATCTCTGTAACCGTTCAACTTTGGACATAGGTGTTTTGGGTTATATCGGCATACTTTAACATATGGAACACCCTCTCGAAGTCTGGCACATTCCTCCTGGGACACCCTGTATAAATATACATATATAGAGTATATAGTTTCATGAAAACTGGTACATGCGTTCAAACAATATTCAGGTTTTGCCTCAGAAATATGAGGCTGTAATATTCGTATTACTGATGTGAGGAATTTATGACGTACTCCGTTGAGATGGGCTCAGGTTCCATGATAAACATACCAAGTATCATAAAGATTGGTTCAGGCATTCGAAAGTTAAGGGGAGATACACATAAAGAAATACACAAACAGCAAGGACATAACACAACGCTATTTCTATGTCTTCACTATAAGGAAGATATGCTAAAAATAAAAGTAACAACAAATTCAAGAGTACAACCAATTCTAGAAACGATACGGCCTAGATCAAACACATATAAATGGACATTGCACAATATGGGCCAAATTATTAAATCATTATCAAAAACCTCAGATAATCACAAACGTGCTAAAATCGAAGTCAAAATGGCTCTAAATTAGCAGTTTTAAGTTTTAAAATATGAATTTATTTTATTTTCGGACGGAAGTCATTCCTCCGAAACGTCGATAAACTACCGTACAGCATCACATCAAGGAAGACTGCATTCCTCACTAAGGAAAAAGATCCAGTTATCTGTAAGAAAACAGCATATAAGGACACTGTCTAGCAATTCAGCCAGGACTTTCAGCCAACTTCGCCTCTGTTCGATGCAGACATGAGAAGGATGTCAGGTGGAAAATGAAGAAGTCTAACAAATGATGATAACGTTCAATTACAGCTGTAAGTAAAAATCTATCGTCCGCCTGTATGTTACAGAACGAAGCTCAATACATTTCACTGCATTTTATATAATTAAAATATGTTACAATCCGGTGGGTGTCATGTCTGGGTCACTGGACGTCGGTGCGGTTTCTTTGCAGACTTTACTATCCGTCTCTGTCAAGTCATGAGCCGTGGCATTACTACACGTTCTAGTTACATTTCATAACCAGGTGAAACCGCTTATTAGTTGCATGTCTGTGCACCTGTCCTGTCTCCTACAGTTTTACTTTTTTTCCTTCCTCTTCGCTCCTTCTTTGGAGCATAGGGTTGAGTTTTCAGTTTCAATGATCATTTTTACAGATGGTAGCACTCCTCGGACGGGTGATCAGCTCGTCGCAAGGCCTCTGCCTAAACACAGAATAAATGCATACACACACCAAACATCCATGATTTGTGTGGGATTCAAACCCATGATCTCGGCTTCCGAGCGAGCGAAGACAGTACATGCCTTAGACCGTTCGGCTACCGTGACCGGCTAGTTATCCATAGGGCTATGTTAATATGAGCCGTGTATGTACTGTGACGTGTATACCCACTTTCTGTGTGGTCCGTGCCGTGGGGTTATAAAAGGACACAGAAGACGTGACCGAGTACAGAACAGTAGGGTAGAATGAGGAGTCGAGTTCAGGACGCCAGCCTGCCGGGATATGAGCTCGGGAGCTGAGGAATTGAACTGAGTCGAGTCTTCGGAATTGGCAGCTGCAGGATAAGGGCAAGAAGGGAATTAGACTGTGAAAAAGACTTCATATGTGATTTGAAGCGGCAGTGAGACTGTGATAAATCCGTTGCCAGGATACGACTAGTGAAGACTGAGAATACTAGTACTGTATAAAGGTGAACTGGAAAGTGTGTGTAGAATAGTGATAGCGATGTATTTGCCTCTAGCCCCAGAGATGTGTGGTTAAGGTGTCAATAAATCCGATCATCCAATCCAAACCCTGTCTATAGTCACCCCTACACGAGACAGATGTATTTTCTCCTACAGTATGTTCCTTGGCCTCCCGAGCAGAATTTTAATAAACGAAAAATGGTCTCTACATTCATATTGCGTTCTTCACGGTAATGACTCTGAATATTACTGTCGTCTGAGATGTGACGCCGTGTAGTATGGTAGAGAGAAATTCAGTAGCGCTCACCTCCCCATTCAGGATTACACTGTGACGCCATTGCACCGTAGGTAGGTTTCTCGGGTTGTGAAGAAGTGTAGTCAGCTACAAAATTACCCATGTACCACATTTCATAATTAGTCACGGCTGCTAGAAACTCCAATCCCAGAAATATGAACCCCCATTTAAAACCAAATTACACTACTCTAAATCCGGTTGAAATACCTTATGGGCCATGACCATGTTGGAAACCTAACCGATGGGAGGATAACATTAATGTGCATCTTGGAGAAATATATTTAAAAACATTTTCGGTAACGCATTGGCTCAAGATAAGATCATATCACCATTAGCCACGGAGGTTACATATACTTTGATGCACAGTAACTACAAATTTCGAGATTAAGTTAAACACAGGATGTAGCACTTAAAAAGGAATAGAAACAACCACAACAACCACCACCACCACCACCACCACCACGTACTAAGTTACAGAAAAGAAACCAGAAGCTATTCCCCACTCCACGTAATGAACTTTCCCAGAGTTCCTCGCGACATCAGAATCGCTGTCACAGTTCTTGCTAGGCTACTGCTGCCGTCAGTTGTGCAGAAGCTATGTAGGTGCGAGGATGGTATATTTACAGGCAGAACGCCGAAAGTCACAAGGAAAACTGGGACGGTCCATGACACGGGAGCAATTTAACATGCAAAGACGTACCGCAGTACATCGTTGCGTGTTAAGCGGCATATCCTGTATAACATGTTAGCTCTTTATGTTGTGTACATCCCAAATCCAGTGATCTCGTGTGTTCCGCACAGCTTCCGGTACAACTGTCACTAGGAGCATCCTTCTCGCGTATAAGTCAGCGAGAGCGTGAAAGTAAGAATTTATCTGCATCTCTGTAATGCGTGGAGCTTTACTTCTGCACCCCATATACGCCTTCATAGCATAGTATTTATGCACACGATTTGTTAGTGGAGCGAATCAAGCATTTTTTAAGGTTTGAGGGAAAGTACAAAGGACCTCTGTCATGATGGCTGGTAATACGAAGGGTTAATCACTCGACCGAAACTTTCCGTCTATTTCTATTTAGTACGAGTTGCCGACAGGGTTTGATGTGTTTTAATTGGCCTGCGTACCAAAGAATACGACTGTACACCACTGGCCGAGCTTATACATAATCAGCAAGGTCTGTGTGCAACGTACAGACGGGGATTGGCATCTCATTATAAATTATATTAACATATTTCACTGAACGATGCCACGAAACTTTCACTTTAAGCTTACAGACAAATATAACAAGCCTAATATTCATATAATAGACGGAACAGTCCTGGTGCTTGTAATGTCCTTGAAAGCCCGTTTAAAGAAAACAATAATAAGCTCTACCTATTATAGTTTACGTACCATGTGGTCATGCCTGTCAAAATAAATATGAGACGGAGTGCACTTTGCAATCCTATGTTACAAAATTGCATCTAGTGCACGTCATGAATAAGTAACAATCTTACAAGTAGAGTAGATATGAATCCTTGACTTACTTTCTTTATTTCAATCAAAATTCTAAGTTCGTGTAGACTCATGTGACTGACGCCGCGTGCAGCTTGTACGTAGTTGCGACTACTGCACTGACAATGTTTTCCGTGTGCCCATTTGAGATATCAGAGGCAAAAAATAAAGGCGAAGTTACAGTCTACAAACGGCCGCGCCATAGCTCAAGCGGTTAGTCGCTGGCTTCCCACCGCGGCGACCCGGGTTCGATCCCGGGTCAGGTCAACTGGGATTTGTTGTGGAGAAAGTGGCGCTGGGGCAGGTTTTCTCCGAGTACTTCGGTTTCCCTTGCCAATCTTCATTCCACCAAATTCTCCATCATCACAATCACCCGGGGCAGGCTACAATAGGCCAATCAGTGGCCGCCGTGCTGAGTGGACCCAGTTGGACTCCACCCCCCACTAAGCGAATTAAAAAAAAAGGTTTGCAGTCTACAACATCTTCGAGGGTAAGTAGGCAACCTTATGGAAAAAAACAACACCTCTGGTATGCTGACCGTAGTTATTATCGTGTCTTGAAAACCGAATCTAGTGCGATATGTATCTATCTGATAACGAAGCGAACTAAGAAAAAGATATATTTTTGACACAGTGTATCAGTAATTTTAAGCTCGACGTCATGAAGTCGTGGAAGTAAAGATCCTGGTATTCATAATCCCAGCGCTAAACATGAGGTGAGTCGTCAGCTTCATGTTCCAGTACTCATTACATTATTAGAATGGATGGAGCCTACAGCCTGTGTGGAAACAATTGCGAACAAAACAAAAATTCTTGTCACCTTGCAGGCAATCTAACACTGGCCGTCCAACACGGAAACACTCGCTTTACTGGCTATTCTTCCTCAGTTCATGAATTTTCACATGCATGGATTTTTTTTGTAACTTTTCAACATGTTAACCCTTTCAATGCTTCCATTAGTTACCTCACTAAAGCTCAGGTCCACGGTGAGGAGCTTGAAGTGCATGATTCATTGAGCACGCTAGCCGAAGCGAACGTAGTGGTCACGTGGGTAACAACCATGCTTTGTTGCAAAGCCCCAACTTCGAAACTCGGCTAGGAGGCTGGTCATACTGACAGACGATTGCACTTACTAAGTCCAGCCAAGAGAATTCTGGAACTTGGCCTCAAAATACGTGTATGTCAATATCACCTTCTATTAGATAGGTTCATGGTTGAAACGTTTCAGAGCAGCTTATTTATATATTTGGATGTTTGTATTATGGCATTTAACATACAATTGCAAATTTATTACGTTTACTTTAAATAATACCCCTCTTTGATATGTGCGATGGACTTCCCGCAACACAGCACAAGAAGATGCTTCCACATAGACTTCTGTGCGGTTTAAACTTATTACAGTTTTCTTAATCTCGACGTCGAAACATAAATATATGTCATAATTTATAAGGCCATCAGTAATAACGCATTGAAACTAACCAATTTTATACTACATTGACCCACAAGCCGCAATCCCCTAAATTAGTTCCAATGAAAGACTAGCAATTGTTTACAGATTCAACACTGTGTAATTATAACATTAAGTTTTAGAGATCAAGACAAAGTACCAAAGTGTGAAACCACTATAATGCATGCATACATAACATACATCGACTTTACAGCTTGCTCGGATTTAGTTTCGGAAGCAAAAATAGATTATGACTTTCTTATATTTTGGGCAGTTAAGTCTCCAGGGGGAAACATGCACACGCTGGCTTTTACAATTACAGAAAGCTAGCACTGTCCACGCCCAAATGTGTGGGCCTCTTGCCACCGGCCAAAGATCATTCGGTCATCGGCCTGTGCTAATGTACGAACACGTTACTCGTAACACCCCAATCAACGTTAGCAACGCCATCTGTTATCTTCTATTTTATTTTAAATTTAAACTTCAATCATCTCAGCATGGTTTTATTAAACCATTATAATTATTATATTAAACTTACTTAAACTCTATCACAGTTTCTGTCAGTTCACAGGGGCAGACGTAGTCGATTTATTTTAACTTCAGCCAAGCCTTTGATAAAATACCTCATACCCTTTATATAAACTCAGTAATTTTGGACTCTCTGATACTAATTGGTCCCAAAATTACTTATCATCTGGATTGTCTGTTGTTCGCACTTCAGGAAAGTCTACATCTCCTTTTCTCAAGCTGAGGACTGCCACAAGCTCCACTTCGGCACCTCTATTGTTCACTATGTTTATTGGTGATTTAAGGGCGAAAATTCATTTTTCTGAATTTCTGTTCTTTGCTGATAATTTGAAAATATTTCATGTTATAAAATCTGCTGAGGATTGTATATTGTTACAAATCGATATAGACTCCATATAGAACTGGTGAATTGGAAATTATATGAATATGAACATATTCGAAAAAAATATGATTTATTTTGCTCGTAAAACTAATAGTATCCACTGGTATTACTTCTTGGGTGATCTGTTAATCGTATGAACTGATTGTGCAAAAGGTCTCGAGTTTATGTAAATAGGATCTCAATGTCTGTGCTGAAGGTACAACACAGCGTTTCGGAGACTGGATTCTATTTCCGTCTTCAGGCTAAACCTTAGTTACTAGACCAACTGAGCAGTTTTCATCTGAAGATGGAGACAGAATCCAGCCTTCGAAACGCTGTATTTTAAGTAAAAACATGACAATAGATAATGTCCAGAAACACAATAATATCTTATATATACTAATATATTGAGCTTAACGTCCAGTATTTGCCGTCCGTCAATATTGCAACACTCTTCCATCCACCACTAAATTTTTAGTTTAACGTTATACACCTTGACACTACATGTTTCGGCCCCAAACGGCCATCTTCAGGTGTCTTGATAAGTTACAAATATTTTATTAAATTTTGTTAAAACTGCTTCACTGTCTTAGTCCGTGTTAAAATCACACGCTGTAGTCCTCGTTTCAAGGCAAAACCAGATAAAATCCTCTAAAGTTTCTATTATACCCACGTTATTTTGGCGCATGTTATTTCACCTCACACGGGGTGTCGTCCATTTACATAAATGTATGTCTGTCCAGGGTGTTTTGTCTCGGCAGCTCGCCCCTCACGTTCGTAGCCTACTTTTCAGTTATGACCGCCATATGCCCATGTTTGCGTGTTTCCTCCACAGCGTGTTGTGTTGTCTTTACTAGTCTGAAATACAGAATAATATCTTAAGGTTATGTTAGATAGCGAGGTACATGTCCATTCTCAGGCACTAAACCTGTCACGACTAATTGTTTCATCACATAAAATTTTTCATCTTTGGATAGTCTGAAAGTTTCATGTGTTAACTTTAATTATTTCAAAGCTCGAATACGCGTCTGTCGTCCAGAATAACCCCATTTTAGCAGATTCCAATAGACGTACAAAGAAAATTTGCAAATTTATGCTATAATCGATTTATTCGACCCAAATTCTTTTGTAATTATTAATCAATGTTGAATTATTTACATTTTAAAAAGTTTTACTCCAGCAGATAAAATCGTATTAGCCTTTTCAAGAACAAAACTGACTGACTGTTCTGTTATGATACTCTTGGTCTCCACGTACCCACAAAGCAAATTAGAGACTTTTCCACTTTTGTTGTCGGTAATGTCTCAGGACCCTTCGACAGGGTGCGTCGAGGCTGCAAACAACATCTGAAGATCTCTGGATGTTTCCAATAAATATAACATGACCTTTTCAAGTCCCGATGAGGTCATTGGATTTTTTCAATTGGCCTAGTCCTTCCAGCCGCACTATGGCCCTGGGGTCGACTCAGCCTCTGACAGAAATGAGTACCAGGAATTAATTAATTAATTTTCCTGGGGAGTAAAGCGCGGCCGGCGCGTAAGGCTGACAACCTTACCGCCATCTTTGAGCCGATTGTCAAGGTAATGTGGGACCCTTAACGTCTCACAACCCTATGGTCCTTCACGGCCCGTTACAGGGATAGCTTTACATTTTTATAACATGACCTTCGAGGATACATTTTTCTTTGCTTAATCGTACTGAATTGCATCATTATCGTGTTAACCGTATTATTCTATTGTCTAATATTGAATTTTATTGCAGTTCGAATTTTAGTTCTAGTTCTAGTCTTAATTCTAGTTCTAACCTTAGTTCTAGTTCTAGTTCTAGTTCTAGTCTTAGTTCTAGTTCTAGTTCTAGCCTTAATCTAGATTTTGTTACATACACTTTCAGTACTGTCCTGTTCTAGGCCACTTCGCTGTTCGCAAGCTCTTAAATACTTACTTACTTACTCATGGAGCTGAGCCCTTCTAGAGGAGCCGCCAATTCTGCAGCTACTCAAGAATTTCCCAGCATTTTATGGAACCCGAAGGTTCATCACCGTGTTCACACGAGCCCTTCACTGGTCCCTATTCTGAGCCAGATCTATCCAATCCATACCACCCCATCCTATCTCTCTAAGATCCATTCTAATACTGTCCACCCACCTACGCCTTGGGCTTCCTTGTGGTCTCTTTCCTTCTGGCTTTCCCACCAATATCCTATACGCATTCCTCGTCTCCTCCATTCGTGCTACATGACCTGCCCTCCTCATCCTCCTTGATTTGATCATTCCAATTATACTTGGAGAAGAGTACAAGTTANTATTATCATCCTCTCTGAAAATCTATATTTTTCATTTCTCAATTAAATATTTAATCATTTCATTTCTCAGTTCTGAATAACAGCTTAGATTTATGGTAATGAAATTATTATTATTATTATTATTTGTTTGTTTACTTGTCTGCTTTATTGTGTTTTCCCCAGTGCTTACCTGTAATTTGTTTTTGACTTTATATTGTGTTTGTCCATAATGTAATTACTTGTATCTACCCTGTGCTCTGTCTGTAATTGGCCTTGCGGCTGTTTACTAGGCACATAAATAATAAAGAATTGAATTGAATTATTATCATCAGGCTCATCATCGACGTCCAAAAAAAGTTTCAGGTTACTTCTTTATGTCATATTATGGGATGTGACAAGTTGCAGTCCTGTAGGTGAACGCTAACCTTTCGAAGGACCACGCCGCCTGCGTTTCCCACAAGATGGAGGCAGTGCTTCCTTCCAACAGAACTGCTATTCATTCACATCACTGTTAGAAAGCAGGAGGCCAAAGTCTGATAATCATCGCCGTGGGAATTTGCTGCGTTATATCCGTTTCCTTCTCCTCCACCACCACACCACTGTGCGCGTCAGATGCTCTTCAACGGCCATGGTTCAAGGTACTACGTAATTAATGCAATTACACTGCACTTACGTTCAAGCTAAAACCACCATAATTAAACGAGATTTGAGGCTCCAAAGGCGAAGATTAAGATTAAGATTTTCTTGGATGTGATGCCGTGTAGTCTTGTAGACTGCCAGCATTTAGTATAAACATACTGTAATATAGCTTATGTATTCTGAAACGTTGGAAAAGACTATATTATCGTGTAAGACTGAGGTCTTAAAATAATGTTAGAAGTGTCTCATTCACTTAGTGGGCACGTGGTAGCGTAGTCGGTTGATGTACTATGCCACAAGCAGGAAGGCCGCGGGTTCGAGTCTATCTAATCCTTCCAGTCGCACTATGGCCCTGGGGTCGACTCAGCCTCTAACAGAAATGAGAACCAGGAATATTCCTGGGGGGTAAGGGGCGGCCGGCGCGTAAGGCTGACCTTACCGCCATCTGTGGGCTGACGGTCTAGAAAAATGTGGGAGCCTTTACGTCTCACAACCCCACGGGCCTCCACGGCCTGTTAGAGGGATAGCTTTACTTTTTACTCATTCCCTTGGTGATTTGGTGATTGTGACTTACGAGCATGCGAGATGAGTGCCTCACCCCCGAATAACACATGTAAATCAATGTAAGATTTGAGGTTATCACGGCAGCGACTATGAAGAAAGCAGTCTTCTGGGATGTGGCGCCGTGTAGATATTTTGTTAACCGACTTTTTGGAGGAACGTATCGCCTCCATCTTCAAGGTAGAAGAAAAAAAGAAGAAAATCCGTAAGCGAGGAACCAGTGTGAGCAGGTGCTAACAGACACCATCTGCTCACGCTGGTTCCTCTTCTACCCCGAAGATGGAGGCAATACGTTCCTCCGAAAAGTCGATTAACACAATATCTGCACGGTTCCACATCCCAGAAGACTGCTTTCTTCGGGTAAATCAAGTTCTGCAAACTTCAGATTCGAAAGCCTGTCATCCTGTTACACAACAAACAAGTATGCTCCAAAGGGATCCTGATTGGCACAAACTCTAAGGTAGACCTTACTTCTCTCACGAGGACATATTAAAATAGTTTCAAAGTTTCGCGAGTATCGAACAGTTCCGAATGCGCTGAATCACAGAAATTCGCAGAGAGATGTGCATTCTGCTGGAAACACACAGACAAGAACCCTCCAGAAGCAATGTGTACACTCCATCATCAATGAGAACGAACTTCATAAAAAGTTGACTCGTGATTTCGCCAAACCCTCGTACAAGCACCAATGATAATGGTCATTATATCGGCACGCCCGGTAGATTTTCCAAGCACTCATGGCGATCTTGTTGGATAGCAAGTGTTTTATACATCTCCAATGAACAAATTCACAAAATAACACAGCTGTAAGTAATTGAAGGGTGCTATTCCAAAATGCTCGATGTGCCTAGCAATTCTGATAGAAACCCCTTCATTGATATGCATTACTTCAGGGTCAGGATGAAAACCTCCTTAGACTTCTCACAGTTTAAGGACCACTGTGCTTAAGCGACTAACCGAACCTACATATGTTCCTTTTGAGCTTTTTATAATACAAGTAAAGAAAAGTTAAGGTATCCCTGTAACAGGCCGTGGAGGCCCATAGGGTTGTGAGATGTTGAGGTTCCCTCATTTTCTAGATAATCGGCTCATAGATGGCAGCAAGGTTGTCAGCCCTAGGCGCCGGCCGCCCTTTACCTCCCAAGAACATTCCAACAACATTCCTGGTACTCATTTCTGTTAGAGGCTGAGTCGGTCCCAGGGCCATAGTTCGGCTGGAAGGATTAGGTCAAATGAACGAATCCAATGACCTCATCGGGACTTGAACCCGCGACTTGGGCTTGTAGCATAGTGCCTCAACCAACTACACTACCGCGTACCCTCGAGTTTTTTAATATATTCTGATAAAAATAAACCTATATATGCACTTGTTTTATGTGGACAGTACTGCTTATAAGCCTGTCCTTGGGCCAAATCATATTAGAGGCTACCTTCCTAACTTACTAAGCGCTAACTGGACTTCTCGCCGGTCACGGTAGCCGAGCGGTCTAAAGCATGTACTGTGTCCGCTCGCTCAGAAGCCGGAATCGTGGGCTCGAATCCCTAACATGGCATGGATGTTTGGTATGTGTATGTGTTTATTCTGTGTTTGTGTTGTCCTGTGTTTAAGCAAAGGCCTTGCGACGAGCTGATCACCCGTCCAAGGAGTCCTACCGTCTGTAAAATGATGAATGAATGTGAGAAATCGGCCCTGTGCTGCGAAGCGGGAAGAAAATAACTGAACTTTCCTTTATAATTTTCGAATGCATTCGCAGATTTCGAAGAACTCTGTATATGTAGTTTATGTACGCCTACTAATTAAAATTTTAAATTATTATAACGTATTTTAAGCATTAATTTACCATACCGTTGCGTTTTTATGAAAATATTTTTATATACGGCTCAACAAAACAGCAGCTTTTTAATATACTAAATGTAGGTTAGATATTTCGTAGTGACGAATGTCACACGAACACTGGACTGCAATAAATCAGTTCAGTACCAGCCCAATTTTATACGTACAAATAGCTCCAAACGTCTTGTAAGTGGGCGTAACGTAAAGGTAAAGCTATCCCTGTAACATACCGTGAAGGCCCATAGGGTTCTGCGACGCCGAGGCTCCCACATCTTCTAGACAATGGCCTCATAGATGGCGGTAAGGCTGTGAAGACTTACGCTCCGACCGTCCTTTAACCCCAGGAATATTCATGGTACTCATTTCCGTTAAAGCCTGATTTGACTCCGGGGCCATAGTGCGGCTGGAAGGATTAGGTACACTGGAAAAACTCATCGGGACTCGAAGCCGCACAGTGCCTCAACAAACTAAGCTACCGTGTGTACATGTGTGGGTAGCCCCACTTTAATGTACAGTAATTCAGCTAAAATAAGTTAAGACACTTACAGACACTTCCTCCAGATACCAACGGCAGTAATGTCTGATGATAGCACTCACATGCAGAAACATGCATTTTCGCACATCAAAACGTGTCGATAGCCGGAAAAGTGCCTAATCTACGTGTATGTTTTTATCGACATTCTAATGCCTGCTTCTAACCGGCTGTATCGCTGCCATCAGGAAGCAAGAAATAAGTAAATAAACAAATAAAATACAAATTAGCCTCCTCTCTGCTGTCAGGCATACAAATACTGGCGCTGCAGATCAGAAGGAGCGGACGTAAGAGAGGGGTAAGAGGAGAGTAGACAAAGTTTCCAGTGTTGCACAATCAGGTCATCTGCGATCTTCTCAACGATTTTTATGTCGATACTGCACAATACGTAACCCAAACACATGTATACTATATTATTGGTACCTGTAACCTTTGTTCACAAAATATTTGTATCCGCAAATCATAACTAACGCCATAAATGGTTCTGGTTTTAAATTAATCAAACACACATGGTAATATCAGAGCAAAAATCTGTCAGAGATCTCAGAGAGATGTGGAAACACGTGTAATATGATTAACAGGAGGAACACTGTACGGTCCTAAAGCCTAGATCTACTTGTGTGGATTATTTTACGTCGCAGACTGCAAAGCGTCGAACGATAGGAAGATGGATGAGTGATGAACCGAGGATACTCTGGAAGGAGGCTGGAGTCACGTAACTGATGGACTCTCTCGCCATCTGCTGAATGAACCGTTGTTCCCACCGATATACGTTCCGACGGCCTCTGGAATGCAAGCCTACAACGTTACCAGTACACTAGCCTGCTCAGTGATAACGCCTTTTCATGTAAGTTAGACGCAACAGAATAGAAACACAATTACGAATGCAGAATTGGGTGAAACGTAGAAGGAAAATGTATCGGCCTATCTAAGGTAGTTTTCGAACAGTTTCGTGGAATTACTAAGGAAAACCCCTGCAGAGCCTAGGTCAGGACGGCCTGCCAATCTCCATCTGAAGCCATCATCGCACATGAACCAGAAGGCTAACTACTCAACGGCGACATTAGGCAGGGAGTGCACTGGCGCTAATGGAACGCGCGTGGATAGCCTGGATAATGTTTTGCAGCGATAATGCCTTCAGGACCAGGGGTGTTCAGCATAGCTTCACGGCTAATGTGAATTACTGACCTCAAACTGCCGTGATGAGGTGAGCTGCAGTTTGGAGGACATTAACTATCCAACTTACGAACGAATTAACGAGGTCACCAACGTTCTTCAGAGTGTATTTGTTTCTCAGAGCTTATGTTTACTCAAGATAAGAGACAAACCCGTTAGAGAGGATGTTACACAAGGATTTTGACCGCAAAGCTTCAGTTGCAAAATAAGTCTCTGGTCGTGGTCCTCAAGGGGCTTGGCGCCAGGACGAACTGATTGGTGAGAAACCGCCAGTCGTAAAGTAACTCTGACTTTGACTGAAAATAGTGAAGAAACCCATGACGAAAGTCGCCGCACGCACCAACATTACCACGGGTTAGAACACATTTACAGATCTGTGACTATGAGGAGAATATCGAAAATTAAAATATACAAAACAACGCTAAATCAGTTGTGACGTATGCATGTGAGACGTGGCCTGAATGAAGGAAAAGGAAAATGTTATGTTAAGTAGGCAAGAGTGGTGTTTGTCCAAGGGTTTGAAGAATCAGGACCAAGAGTGAATGGGTTATAAAGAACCCGTCATCATGTAACAGACATTAAAAGGGTTGGGTTATGTGATCAGAATGAATCACAAAAGGGAGGCTAATAAATTTTTGAAAGTAAGCCTGAAGGTAGAAGGAAAGTGGGAAGTCCACAATGAGATGGCTGAAAGATGTAGAGAATGATTTACGAGAGCAGACAGCGAATAGATAAAAAAGACAAATAATGGTGAATGGGCATCCGTCATAAAGGACGCCAAGGCTGTTAGAAGTCCATAGAACCAAGGAGTACGTAACAAAGTAAACAAACGCTAACCCGTCCGTGAACGGAGCATCACATATTATGGAACAATATACAAATTGGGTTATCACAAACGTACCATCAGCATCTGTGTAGAAGTAGTTTGACTGGTCCCCAAGTGCAGGCAATGCAGCGCCCGCACAAATTGAAATGAAGTGATTGCGTACGGCGCTGGGCGATTTTACAGCACAAGCTTTACCGCACCTTCAGGCGTAGGACGTGAATAGACAGAGCTCATATGAAAACGTGTATAATGGAGATATTAGTATACGGGAATAATCGTTCTGAATAAATACGTTATTAATAAAATCTAAAAGTTCGTTTCGGTGACTGAACTCTGCCTATTACGTAGAGACGGAGGCATAGTCCAGTCCCTAAAACGTTGTTTTAAGTAAGAAACTGTACTGATTTTATTGTACCAACTAAATTAAATTTAAACTCTGCACGCATTTTCGCTTAGCGGAGGGTGGAGTCCACCTGGGTCACTCGGCAAGGCGGCCACTGATTGGCCTATTGTAGCCTGCCCTGGGTGCTTATGGTGATGGAGAATTTGGTGGAATGAAGATTGGCAGGGGAAACCGAAGTACTCGAAGAAAACCCGACCCAGCGCCACTTTGCCCACCACTAATCCCATTTGACCAGATACGGGCTCGAACCTGGGCTGCCGCGGTGGGAAGCCAGCGACTAACTGTTTGAGCTATGGCACGGGCCAACTCTGCACGTATACTTATATATAGAGAGAAAATGTATCTCAACAGATAGAAACAGCAAAGATTTTAACGTACCGAAATTTATTTTCTTTACCAGTTCAATCCAAATTGGTACGTTACAAACTTCCCATTAAATTGCCAACAAATGGCTCAAATTAGCAACCGACCCATACGTACGGCATCCGAAACTTTGCATGAAATGTCATTATTAACTATAGAGCTCCCTCATGATGTTACATGGATGTCAGCTGCCACTAACATCTGTTGGACATATAAAGGATGCAAATTCAGCTGACTACCTACTGTGGCTAGCTGCCAATGCGTGTTCTGAAAGTCCTCGGTTCGAATCTAGATAAGAAGACTTACCTATAGACCTACTGAAATTATTCATTTTGCTTAGCCGTCCAGGAAAACTCTCGAGATACTACTTTAGATTCGCCAT
The DNA here is from genome assembly GCF_002891405.2 of Cryptotermes secundus. Taxonomy (NCBI): domain Eukaryota; kingdom Metazoa; phylum Arthropoda; class Insecta; order Blattodea; family Kalotermitidae; genus Cryptotermes; species Cryptotermes secundus. The sequence continues at coordinate 309,422 of NW_019736405.1, forward strand.
TACCTGCTAACATACAGTTCTGCCCAAGTCATCATTAATAATCACCCCGCAATTGGACGCCACATGATTCACACAGCTGAAATATTCTCATTACTTAAATGTAGGAAATAAGATTTTTTCCCCTTGGCACTACAGCCCCAGTGGGCCTAGGCTTACCTCCATGAACTTCTCCGTTCACTTCGGTTTTCCTAGATCTTACACATACGGTAGGACTCCTTGGGCGGGTGATCAGCTCGTCGCAAGGCCTCTATCTGTACACAAACACAGAAAAACGCACACAAACATCCATGCCCTGAGTGGGATTCGAACCCACGATCCCGGCTTCGAGCGAGCGAAAACAGTGCATGTCTTAGACAGCTCGGCTACCGCGACCGGCAGGAAACAGGATTATACTTTATAAATTCATATTTGAGAGGAAAATAGATTTCAACGACAAAATTCGAAAACAAACGAAACCGAGGAGGCAAAAAATTCCCTGTAAATTATTGTGTTTCAGTCAAATGAAGTTGCGGTGAAATCCTGGCATTAGATTTGGAGGAATCGAACTCGGTGTTATATTTCCAATATTAAAAGGACAAAATTATGAGCTTTATAACAGTAAAATTAAACCGCTTCGTTGTTTGCGAATGCTTGGGAAAGATCTTCTGTAATGAAATTACGTGTGGCCCGAAAACAGTGCGTACTGTCTACTAATCATTTCTACAGGCTAAAATCAGACTGGCCAAAAGATAATATTTCACTCGAACAAAGTGACCCTACAGAAACTATCCACTGCTTTTTGCTTTGAAGTTCCCGGACAGCGATTAATTAGGCGAGCGTTCACTCACAGAGAAACATGCGCAAGAAAGGAAAAGTGCGCACACCGCCACAGACAATTCGTCTCGTCCGTAGGAATTCCTTTTCCGCGCTTATTTAATAGTCTCTTCTCAGTGTCACTGGGTATTCTCAGCGTCTCGAGGAATTTTATTCACTTATTTATCTCATATTTAAATATGTTGTCAAGCTCTCCGAGTCCATGATGTCGGATGTTAGCACGGTTTGCGAACTGTGACTGGCAAGGGATGCGGCAAGAAGCAGTCGTGGCCTATTTGTGTTAATTTCCGGAATTATGCTGGAACATACTGAGAAAACCCAAGAAAAATATCAGTCAGGGTAGTCTGTATTCCGGCCGAGATACAAACCCAGCGCCTTCCGAATGTAAGTCATAATAACCGTTACAACTTCAGCGAGTGTAATCGTTTGAAAGACTTTGAAGAAGGCAAATAAATGACTCCATGGACCCGAGTCCTCCTTGATGAGATGGCGATCGCTCTTCTGGTCAAGAAATCCTTAGCCTTTCACGCAATCTGAAACCACATTATTGTGTTCACAGCAGCCCGCCACTGGCCCTTATTCTCAATCTGCTTAATCGAATCAATATCGTCGCGCCATATTTCATTCATATATATTTTAATATTATTCTCTCCTCTATTCATAGATCCCTCATGTGGTCTCTTTCCTTCAGAGTTCCGACCAAATTCTGGAACGTCTTTCATGTTTCGTTTCACCCATGCTCGCTACATGTGCCGGCTCTCCTCCTCTTCTACACATCACATCTTATTAACTTCAACACCCAAACCAGTACAGTAATGCAGATGAATACATTCAAAATTATTTCAGCCGTATTAATACATGTAAGGGTAACGTTGCCCCTGTACTTAATTAATTAAGCATCACGCCATTGAGACATATGAGGGAGTGAAAGTGAAATTCCACTTGGCCTCGGCACTAGATGGTGGTAAGTGGTCATCTTCACGCCCCGACGGCTTTAACCCGGCTACCAACTGGACAGGTGGCTGGGTGGGCGCCAGAGCCGACCTGAACACTATGGAGAAGAGAAAAATCTCTTGCCCCTCCCGGTAATCGAACCCCAGCCGTTCAGTCCGTAGCCCGTCGTTATACAGACTGAGTTGTAACACCGCAAATACAGACACGAATATTCAAAGTAAATAAAAATGGCAAATTAATTTTGGCATGGTCAGGGGCAAGTATATTTCCCCATCAGTATTCCTCCTTTCCTCGCCAAAAATGTCTGCTTCCGCTAGTACAAAACACACATATTGTACGTGCGTCTGTATGTATGCACGTCCTATGTATGTATGAATACCTAACTCCTAGACTTGGTTCATGTGAAACGTGAGTGTAAAATATTAATGCCCTGAGGTGCAATGAAGCAACCAGCCTCCATGGACAGCTGTGTCGCGTGAAGTTGGACACGCCTGGGTCGCCTCTTTCTCCCAGTTCAGCGATAAAGACACGCATGACTGTCGCTCGGAGACCAAGACATAAGTGACCCAAGGCTCCTTCCTAGTTCCTTCATCACGCTGCACCATTTAATTCTGCACTAAGATAGCCCGAGTGAGGACATGACAGCACAGTGCAACCATTTGATTTGGGGAACCGGGCTAGGCTCTACTGTTACGAAATGCCACTGAGCTGACCGGAAGTGTATATCTGAGAAATGTTAACTGCCTGATACTGACGTCTGCGTCACAGGATGCCAAAACGTACCTTACACACCTCAAAATGCATAAAATTAACAAAATACAGAAGGCTGCGTCATGGGTTTCTTAACTGGATTATTAATATGGATACATGAAAATGCGCTCTGACAGTTCATTCTGTAAGATCGACTACACAGCGAATTCTGCTGTATTAGTTTAATTCTATGACAGACACTAAACTTTTAATTTATTTCCCGACTTATCTCTCAGGGTTATTAATTAATGTTCACATAGTTTATATCGTTTCAGATGCATCCAAAATACTACAAATTAACTGTGTATGTCACCCATTTAGCTAATGTGTATGTAAGTTACCGAGTCATTAAAATTTCAGTCAGTGAGGAGTCGTGTTAACAGGACGCGAGCGACGTCGCAGAAGGAAGGGCGGGGTTTATATAACCTTGCTAACGTGCAGCTTGTACGACTAGAAACAAACCAGAATTAAAGACTGAATTCGAATGATCCACTAACATAAAATTATTTTAAACTGCGATGAACTCAGAAATTTCTGTTGTGTGAAACTATATTTACGTTTAAGTACTGAAGTGGGGCCCCATTTGTATTTACGATGGATAGACGTACACTCGGCCGGTCACGGTAGCCGAGCGGTCTACGGCATGTACTGTATTCGATCGCTTGGAAACCAGGATCGTGGGTTCAAATCCCACTCAGGAATGGAGAAGTTCATGAAGGTAGGCCTAGGCCCACTGGGGCTGTAGTGCCAATAAAAAAAAGAGAGATAAGGGAAAAAAAGGTACACTCCAACTCTGTGTTATTCGGTATCAAAATTCAGCAAAATTATATTAGAGTTAAATTTTTATATACCACGAGAAACTTCATTCATTCAGAGTCACGGGTGAACAGAGTAAATTTTGAAAACTCGAACAGTCGGGGAGAGCCATTTCGAAATAAGGTCTGAGTTGGAGGAAGCCTTGTTTCAGTCATTGGTGCAAATGAGTAAAGATGTCCATGTGCTTAATTAGTTAAGCACTAGACCATGAAGGCATATGGGGGAGTGGAGGTATAGCTCCACCACTTTTGACCTCGACATCAGATAGAGGTGAGTGATCAGCTTCACCCACTTGCCCCCAGTATATTGGTATGGCTTGCATACAGAAAGAAAGAAAGAAAGAAAAGGACAGCAAGAAGACTGTTCACATTACAGTTCTCTGTTATTTCTGTGATCAGCGTGCCGATGTACGTGCTTAAACAAATACCATTGCTGCATCGTTATGCTGTGTTATTAGCAACAGGCATGCCACCATTTCTAGACGAGTGAATTCACTAATTAGGTAGAGATAATTTGAACCGCGGTTCTCACAGCGGTGATTATGCAGAGTCATATCTTCCGGGATATACCGCCGTGTAGCCCGGTGAAAGTCAACTGACTTTTCACAGGAAATATCTACTCCATCTTCTGGGTCGAAGAGTAAGCGACGCGAGAAACCAGCATGAAGCCGGTATTAAGCAGCGCCCTGCCAGACTTATTCAAGTGCCGTAGCTAATATCTCATCTCCTAATCTTAAATATCCCAGCACTTTTTTTATGAAATCGACAGTTTCATTTCCGTGGTCACGGCAGCTCGAAACTGGTCCCTGTCCTGAGACAGACACCGTTAATATTCTCCCATCTGTATCCCTCAGGTTTCTCCCCACAAATATTGTATGGATTTATCTTTTCTCTTATACGTTTTACATACTTTGCCTATCTTATCCTCCTCTGTCTGAGCATTCCAACAGCAGTTGGTGCGGATCACAGCGGCCGAGTGGTCTAGGGCATGAGATGTCTTTCCTCGCTCAAACACTGAGATCGTGGGTTCGGATCACACTCGAGGCATAGATGTCTGTATTTGTTCTGTGTGTGTTTTCCTGTGCAGGCAGCGGCCTTGCGACGAGCTGATCCCCCGTCCATGGAGTCCTAAAACTGTCTATAAGATTCTTAACTTCAGAATAAATTCTGAATGGGAACAGCCAGACAGCCCAATCCGTCAAGGTAGAAGGAAAAGATTTGGTTAGGAATACAGATTACGAAACTCCTTGTTACGCATCTGGTTTAGAATCTTCTACTTGTAAATAAAAATAACTGACTATTTTATTTTCTTAGTGTTCCTGTGTGTCTCATTTAATTTGTAACATAAATCAACAATAGGAGAACCTTTGCCTCCAGTTTCACAAGTTTCCATCGCCTTTATCGCAAATGTATACAACTGTTTCCTTGCAGTTCATCACTTGCTTCAGTTGCAACGAACAGCAGCAATATTCAGCACTTCCTAACTACAGTCAGTTCACGCTATGATAACACACAGAACAGTTTCCTTCTGCTTAAGGCTGAACACAGAGCCCAGCGGCATGATGAATGCCAGTTCAAACCAATCAACCATCAACTCAGCAGTACAAATATTATGTTTCTGGGTATTATCCAGCGTCCTGTTTTTATCTAAAACATATTCTTTTTATTTAGAAACACACTGTTTCGGAGACTGGATTCTCTCTCCGTCTTCAGACAAAATCTATTGTTCCGGAGATAGGAACTACCTCTGTCAATTAAAGTCTCCGAAACTTACAAACAGGACGATCGATAATGTCCAGAAATATAACACTTATACTGACGTACCGTTGTCACAAACTTTTAGATCTTAATTACCAACTCGATAATTGATAGACTGTATATCAATCTGACCGACTAACTTACTAGTTGGGACCTTGCTGTATGTGTGTCTGTGTTCCCTCCTAACGCCTGAAAGACGGAATTGTAGGCAGAAGAGACGGCCGTTGGTAGGCAACGGCTCAGTAAACGCGTTCCTGGGGCAACAAATATAAAGGCAATAGAAGAAGTGCAGGAAGTAGTGTTTTCTATGTGGTCCGTATCGTGTAAAGTACTCAACATGTAGTGAAAAGGAAATAAGCCAACTTGATCAAGGTTTTCCGTGGTTTTCCTCGATCCCAGAGAAAATGCTGAGTTGGTACCCAAATTCCATATTGCACTGCATGCTTCATATGCAGCCCTCCCGTTGGTAACGTCAAAATTTAGTCCTAATATAGCCTTCTCAATCTTAGTTCGAAGTTCACTACAACGCAAATCTTCCAGCTTCGTATAAAAATTAATTCGTTACCTATACCAGAAGGACAAGCCAGCACTGACTGGGAACCTTCAAAACCGAAGATATACTTTCTTGCCCCCCCCCCCACCTTGACCCGCA
>NW_019736405.1:315181-325635 GCF_002891405.2 Cryptotermes secundus
CTCTCTCTCTCTCTCTCTCTCTCTGGAAATATGCAATATGTTCCTACCAGAAATTCTTGTATTATTATTCTACCGTCATTTCAGTCTTTCAAAAGACCAACTTATAATTTTCATGACACTCCTTGCGCATTTCTGCGTCGTGGGCTATTTTACGGCGCTGCCAGTGTGCGCCTATGCTGCGCCGAACTGCAGGATCGCTGTGTAACGAATCGGAAAGGATTAAGCTCTTAAGTGCTCGTGGCTTAATGAAGGCACTGTCCAGACATTTGCCTGGAGGAACAGAGGCAGCCATAGTCCTGACGGAGATTCTAACCGAGGGTCTCCAGTATGTAAGTGTATAAATTTACAGCTACACCACCAGTTCTGTACTTATTTCCCGTTCTCCTAAACCTAAACATATGTAGGTCCTGATTTACGTTCATCACTATTCTTGTCATTGTTAACTGTGATTACTCTGGCAGCTTGGAAGTCGATTTGACATCAGTATGAAAATGCATATCCCACTTAATTACGTTAACATAAAAGAACAAGTCCCACATTATATGAGGTACGTTGCATATGTCACTAATGCATGCAAGTACACACTTCCCTGCTATAATAGGGCACTTACGGTACGCTCGGAAGCCTCGAGGAAGCATCATTTTCAACCCTTGTAAAGACAGCTTACACCATTCTACCACCCTCACGCATTAAAAAAAAACTTGCTCCATTTGTACCTCCTGTTTCTGTAACATCCGTGAGAGTTAAGGTCAAGCCGTCTAGGGGAAACCAAATGCACCCCAGTCCGGAGCCCGCGCACCACAGCCTGGTTTTTCGTTGGAGAAAGAGAGCTCTGATCAACATTCTAATTCATTATGCGTCACTTTCAATTTAGGCAAGAACCGAACACGGTGACCAACTTAGAACAGATGGGTTATCATGAACTCTTTGCGAAAATAAAATAAAATCTAAACGTTTGTGACAATGGTACATTGGTACAAATACTCGTACTTTGTTTTGGAATATTATCCAAAAACCGTCCTGTTTATTTTTCAAAACACAACGTTTCGGAGACTGGATTCTGTCTCCGTCTTCAGGTAAAACCAGGGTACAGAGACAGGGACTAGCGCTATCGATTGGGCCCAACTGAAACGGTTTTATCTGAAGACGGAGACAGAATCCAGTCTCCGAAACGTTGTGTTTTGAAAAATAAACAGGACGGTTTTTGGATAATATTCCAAAACAAAGTACGAGTATTTGTACCAATGTACCATTGTCACAAACGTTTAGATTTTATTTTATTTTCGCAAAGAGTTCATNAAAATGATAATGCATATGAAATTCTTGTGGAAACCCCTCAATATCAGTTGAAGGATGTAGCCATAAGCGGATAGGCAATATTACAACGGATCTTGAAGAAGCGAAGCCTGAGAGTGTGTACTTGATTGAACTGATAAGGTTTAGTGACGGACTTTCTTGAACCTGACTTTCGGGTTACATAAAAACAGACTTTTTAATCAGCAAAGTCCGTATAAACAATTTAAAAACAGATTGCAGGATGAGTCAGTTACAGAAAATTGCATTAAAACATTCAAAATACAAATAACATAAGGGTAAAGTTGACCCCTGTGCCAAAAGAGCATCAAACCTGATCGGTATAAAGAGTCTTGCCACGAAGCTCTACACTTTCTTACCTGTACCCAGTCCCATGATCGTGCCGCCTTACTCTCAGGGAACGATCCACTGACCTCCATTTAAGAGGAGATTCGACGGTCCCAGTGCTGCTCTGGACGTGGCGGCGCAGACAATTCCTGTCCTTGCCGGGGATCGAACATTTAAATCTTCGCATTCTCTACGGTAGAGGTTTTAAAAAATCCCCTGACTTTCAGTTTCTTCCCATTTGCTATCTCCCCCCCCCCATGCCACAATTCTTCTGACATAGCAACTTTCATTACTGACTACTGTCGAAGTGGAGACATAAGAATGAAAGCTATGCTGTCGCTTGTCCACAGTGACACTCTGTGGAAGCATGTACAATACGCTGTACTGCACAGAAAGGGAAGTGTTGTGAATACAGCGTGGCAAATGTCGCTTGCATCTTGCAACCGTCCAATTTTCTTTATCGGCAGTTACTCTTTCATAGCATAGAGGTTATTAGACTGGGAGTGTTGGAGAACAGGATACTGGATCGAAGAGATGAAGTGACAGGAGGTTTAAAAAACCGCATAATAAGGATCTTCATAAATTTTCCTCATCGCCAGGTATAGTTAAAATGATCAAATCAAGGATGAGATTGGCAGGGCATTTAGCAGGAATGGCGAATAGGAATGCATATAGGATTTGGTGGGAAAGTTAGAAGGAAAGAGACCATTGGGAAGACCAAGACGTAGGTGGGTGGACAACATTAAAATGAATCTCAGATAGATAAGATGGCATGTGATGGGATGGATTGCACTGATTTGGCTCAGGATAGGGGCCAGTGGAGGGCTCTTGTGAACACGGTAATGAACCTTCGGGGCCCATAAAATGCTGGGAAATTCTTCAGTAAGCTGCACAATCAGCAACTTCTCAAGAAGGGCTCAGCTCCAGGAGTGAGTGACACAGTGAATATGTGTTTCGTACCAGTCCCAGAATACACAGCAGGGACAAGCTGTTCTTTGTAATGGAGGCATGGTTGGGAAGTAAGAACTGCATTTTCAAACGTTGCATATCGATTGAATTCGTACTTCACACGACAGGAACGTCGTCCTCTGGTTTATGTACGACCATCTACTTTAGCATTATACACGTGAGCGTGGCGACGTCGATGCGATTGGTGCGGCACGCTAATCAGATTGCGAGTCGCGCCGCGTGTGATATATGAGCGCTAGCTGCTGCTGCCCTCAGAGTACGACTGAAATACCGAGGAGACCAGAACGACCACTGCAGCGATATAACCACTGGGCAATATTTTGAATTTCTTCGGCCACCTTTCATTCACAGACCTACCACCAGCTGAAGCGACCCACCTATACCTTGCTCTTGCTATATTACAATAACTTTCCTTATTATAGCTTATTAACCCACTAAATATAAAAAAATCATGTCGTACCTCACAGGGAACAAATTACATCTCCAGTTGGAAGACCAACCACTTAAACAGCTCACAACTAAACCTCAGCAGTTCTCTACCTAAGTCATTCACTCCTCATTAACTCAGAGCCAGAGTTACTTTACGACTGACTGGCCGCGCCATAGATCAAGCTGTTAGTCGCTGGCTTCCCACCGATCCCGGGTCTGGTCAAGTGGGATTTGTGGTGGACAAAGTGGCGCTGGGGCAGGATTTCTCCGAGTACTTCGATTTCCCCTGCCAATCTTCATTCCACCAACTGCTCCACAATCACCCTCACCTGTCATCTGGGGCTGGTACAGTAGGCCAGAAGTGGCCGCAGTACAAGGGACTTAGTCCCACCCCACTAGCAATATAAATGCTTTACGACTGGCGGTTTACCGCCAATTAGTTCGTCTTGGTGCTAAGTCCCTTGAGGCTCATGACCAGAGTTTTTAGCTCCGCCCTTGTGACGACAGTCCCTATGTAACATCGCCTCTGACTAGAGTACGAGTTTGTCTCTAATGAATAGGCTTCGCCTTTGTCAAGTACACTCCTTGCTAACTCACCGACTTGCGCTGCTTATAACATCTCGGCACGGACAGCACAGAAAACACCCTTCCTCTGTTGCAGTGTAATTGTTGCGTTCATGTCTGTTGGGGTGATCATGTGATCTCTACTGAGTCATTGCCTAGCAACAGCCGTTGCTTGCAGAGCCTTACTTAGCAACGGCTATTGTATAGTTTCTTATTTTTCGGTCGTTGCCTAGCAAAGGGTCTACAAGTCACAGTTACGTTAAAGTAGGTAGTGCATATTTCAACCACTGGATTCCAAAGGGTTAAATGTACAGTACTTTTTACACAAACAACTTCCAAGAATCGACAATTTCTGTTTTTACAAATATTCCTTTATCTGAAGTATGGGACATTTTTGGCATGTTATCTGAACTACATAACGGAGAAAAATTAAACAGCAAATATTTCTCTGTATTTAGAGTTCTTAGGGAAGTTGTATATAGGCTTTATTATTTATCGATGAAAGATGAGTAGTTCTGATGACATAAACCTGCTTAAAAAGAAAACGTAAAGCTATCCTGTAACAGGCCGTGGAGGCCAATAGGGTTGTGAGACGTCGAGACTCCCACATTTTTCCAAACAATCGGTTCACAGATGGCGGTAAGGTCGTCAGCCTTATGCCCCGGATGCCCTTTACCCCGCAGGAAGATTCTTGGTACTCATTTCTGCTGGAGGCGGAGACGACCTCCAGGGCCATAGTGAGGCTCGAAGGATTAAATTGATTGAAAAAAATGCACCCCCTCGGGACTCGAACCCGCGACCTTTCAGATTGTAGTATATAGTGCTTCAACCAACTACGCTACCGCGTCCACCCATAAACCTGCTAAAGAATTAAAATATGAATTTTGAAGAATGTTTAATAAGTGTTTTAAAATATAATAAGTTCACTCATCACTTTCAAAATTTTCTTCAGCATATTATATTATTACGAAGCCGGGATAACTAAATCGGTATATGGCTATGGGCTAGACGGCCGTGTTTCGATTCCCGGATAGGGCAAGATATGTATCCCCTTCACAGTTTCGAGACCGGCTCTGGGTTCCACCGAGCCTGTCCAATAGGTACCGCGGTCGCTTTCGCCTGGGGTAAAGTTCTCGGTAAGTGAAGCTGACAATTCACCTCCCTCTAGTGCCGCAGTCACAAATGGTGGAGCTATACCTCCACTCCCCCGTAGGTCTTCATGGTATAGTGCTTAATTAAGCACAGGGACAACTTTACATTTGCATTACATCACTGCAGAAAGTGACGCAAATAGTCACGTGAGGCATAAATCAGCTAAACACAACTACACCGTTTACAGTGGAGACGCTAAATGTCGATGAGCGGAACGTCTCGCTTCCGCTATATTCAGTCCTTTACCCATCAATGGTACTACAGCTCTACAGCTGGGCCCTGGTCTCTTCTTCAGTTTCGTAATCTTGTTTACACAGACAGTCGGTAGGACTCCTTGGTCGAGTGATAATCCTATCGCAAGGTCCCTACCTAACACCCAGAATAAACGCACACGCAGACATCCATGCTTTCAGCGTCATTCGAACCCACGATCCCAGCGTTCGAGCGAGAGAAGACAGTTGATACCTTAGACCGCGCGGTCACTGTGATCGGCACTTTCTCTACATTAGCCTCAGGAGAGATAACATGGCGTACAAAACACCGTGCCGTTACACACACACGCGCACACACACACAAAAATGCAACACCAGGAACTTGGACGTTGTATCCCATGCGTCCAGTTCAATTGCAGTCATTGTAATTTAAACTACGAATACGAAAAGTCTGTAATTAGCATCATATATTAAAATCAAGAAAATTGAATTCAAATAAGAAAATATGCCGCCTTTTTTAAACTACTTTCTTTATTTTGAACAGAAAAAAAAACAGAATTACGCTTATGCGATCTCCATCCTCTCTGTCTGTCTGTGAGTCCCCCTTATCAACTTCTGAATGTCTGAACCAATCTTAGTGAAACTTGGTATGCATATCACGGCACCTGGCGTACTTCATAAATCCCTCACATCAGTCTGTGTGTCTGTATTTGCATCCACCTTATCGTTGCTAGGCAACGGGTAGGTACTAACGTTACCCCAGCACCGAGTCCACACGGAAAAGTAGATATCAAAGGAAATAAGGCGGTTTGTTCTTCCCAGAACTCCTTGTTGTTTTAAAATGAATGAAAACTAAAGAAGAGTGACCCAATGGGAATTGCATCTTGCACACTGAATTCGCGCTTCCTTGACATAAACTGAGGCTTTGCGCCCTACTGCAATCCGAACGTCTGTTTAAACGGGAATTTCCTGCAAACAAACTGAATAACGGAATTACTGTGATAACAGAACTAGGAGAAACACGGCGAGAACTGGAACTGTCACTTGATACGATACTGAGCCGGCTCAGTCCACTTCGCACCTCAATAAACTATTTCTCAATATGAGTTAACTTGCTCTGTGGGAGACAACACTGAGTTATCTTGATTCAGTGAATCCTCTCTTTTATGGAATGCAAAGTTCATAACCGTCTTAACAAAATCCTTCTTGAATGTAGGCATCAAGGGATTGGTGATCACGTTCCACCCGAAATAACTGAAGAAGTATCACTCCTGTTGATTAAGCAGCAGAAGAGAATTTAAAAGCGAATGCAGCTGCGGCTACAAGCTACAGCGTCAACGCTGATGCGTTAGATTGCTTCCTGCAGCCGTAATTTCTCTCTTTTCGTGAACCAGAGGGCACGGGGCTTCTTTATTTTTCTATTGGTTTCTGATTGCTTTCTGACATCATCCCAGCTCCATAATTAAACAAGTTTCTTTTACTGTAACAATTTTGCTTTCACAAAAAACAGAAATAATTTATATTTTTCTATTAACGGTTACAAAAATTGCACTAAACTTCAAGTACGTAAGTATAAGTTTTATTGCACAGACGCAAAACGGGCAGAAAGAGAGGTTATTAAATGTTAAAAAGATAACAGAAATCGAAAGAAATAACTGGCTGGAGAGGGAGTGGACATCCTCTGGCTTTGTTCCCGTGTTCGGTCTCTAAAAGTTTCATGATCAATTAGTTAACCATCAGCCTTTAATTATAGTACATTTTGAAGGGTAACATTTATTTAAGGTAACTTCTCGCTATTCCAGTCTAGAAAACCGAGATTAACGGCCGTGGGAATCCGTTGAGCTGACCACGAGACACCCTCTATCCGCTAAAGTTGGCACTAACTTCGCCGACAAGCGGCGGTCGCTCGGTCGGTATAGTTCGCTTGTGGACTAAAGACCATGGAGGAACTTCTGGCTACGGTCTCGTCTCACGTAGTCGCTGAAGAAATATACCTGACTTCCATATGATGGCTGAAAGCATATATCAGACTTTACTACAACACTGAAACGCATTTGTAATGACCATGTCACTTCTGTAAGCCCTTCATCCACTTGATTTCAGAATATCTTCACGGGCAACACGTGAAATGGACATGTTTAGGTTTTTCTGCTCGTCAATGCGATGTGACCAGTCGGTTACACGTAACAGGATGCACAGTCTGACTAGTGATTTCTGCAGGATATGGATGCAGCACTGAAATACTTGTTGAAAGCCATCACCTATACGGCACAGCCTATTCGGGCTACGAGGGGGAAAGAGCTCTATGGAATAAAGAACACTGATTTAAAAAGAGGGAGAGCAGATAAATTTATGAGTAGTAAATTCCATAACGGGTTAAAGAACCACGCCCAAAATGCTCTGATGATAAACTGAACTTTGCCCAAGGGCTTCCCATTTCTCTTATTTTACCCATCTTTGAAAATGAAGAAAGCCAAAAGAGGGGTGGGGGGGAAACAAATTGACCCTTGCACGCCCCCATGCACCAATCTCCGGGGAACCAGGACATCAATCATGAAGCGGAGAGAGAGAGAGAGGGAGAGAGGAGGGTAGCTTATAGATAAACACACGAGGATACAGAAATGCGTTGCAGACAGCTAGCAGAATAAAAAGAGCAAAAGATAGAAAAGTAATATGGGGAAGACATGAGAGGAAAACTTAAGAAATGTTTAAGATAGGAATCAAAAGAAAATAAGAACTGCGAGGAAAAGGACAACGAAATAAGGATAACGTAACGAAACGATATTCCAAGTACAAATAACTTTATCTTCCAGATGTCCAATACATATCACATCATATCTAAAGATCTCTAACTTCTGGCATATAAAGCCGTGTAGTTCTTTCAAAGCCAACCGACGTTTCGGAGGAACATGTCGCCTCCATCTACAGAGTTAAAAATAAGCCAAGCAGAAAATCGGCATTAAGCAAGCAGCAAGCCCGCTACAACGGATTACGCGGCGTTATATCGCAGAAGGCACAACTCTCCATGAACACCGCTGTTAGAACCTCAAATCCTACAGATCTAAACAAGCTTGCCCGTGGTTCCAGCTTTGCTGTTTCGGTACATCGCACTGGACCGAATGGAAGTCTACCAAAACAGCAAGAAAACTGCGATGCAAAAGTCATGCGAATATTTCGATTGCAATACAATTTCCATACCTGCATGTTTATCTTGAAAACATATCGTACTAACTCTTTCTTTCGTGCTAATGCTTTATAGATGTTTTCAATGAGACGTGGTGAAAGCAAAATCGTGCAGAAACCAAGTTCCTTTTACGACTCCCATATTAAAACGTACGTGTCCCCGATCAAAAAAACAGATATTTATACTTGAACGAGTTCTATATACGAATGAGTGTTGTAAAGTTTAAAAGAAAACCATACCACAGTGATTATTCCAGATGGGGCTTGTAAGCCAACTATTTCCGGGAAGGGAACGAGGAGCTTCTCTTAACGCCGGGGAACATGAGATTCCGCACTGCAGAGGACGGATCATGTTATCCAACGCATATACCACAGAGCTACGAGTTTCTTGTTATTTCATGCACAAGAGCGTTGTATAAAAACATTTCTGCTAATAACAGCAGGACCCGAACCGACTATACCTCGCCGATGCGGACTGGTTTCATTTCACAGTATGGAGTCCAAACAGTCACGGGAAACCCTGACACTTTAGCTTCCAGTTTCGGAGAGTCTGTATGCATACTTCTGAGTTGTATTGCGATGGTTGAGGCAGACCTGTAGCGCCTGTGTTAGTTATATCAGAGATTCCGGAAACCGATTCAACACAAGAGACCTATGGATACTCTGCCCGATACAACACAGGGGGCTTTGCCGATACAACACTGGGGGCTTTGCCGATACAACACAGGAGACTTTGCCTATACAACACTGGGAGCTTTGATGATACAACACAGGAGACTTTGCCTATACAACACTGGGGGCTTTGACGATACAACATAAGAGACTCTGCCTATACAACACTGGGGGCTTTGCCGATACAACACTGGGGGACTCTGTTGATACAATATACGCGACTCTACCCATACAACACAGGAGGCTCTGTCTGAAGAACACACGAGACTCGGGTATACAACACAGGAAGCCCTGCCTGGATAGCTTCACGATGCGGTCACTTTACTCTAGGGCTCCATGTACCCACAGATACTCGCGTAAGACTTGTAGGCAGAGAAGTAATCACTCAACGTCATTTCTGTAACAAAGTTTCTGGTTGTGCATCCCGTAGCACTCACCTGAGGGGTCTACCGCGGCTCACAGAGAGATTTCTGGTTTATTTAACAGCCCTTGAAATATGTCTCAATATACAGTGTTCAACAGTAGAATGGTCGGTGAATTATGAACCGAAAAGTGTACAGAAGGAAGTGACCGTAACCCAATTCCAAGTATCATGCCGGCGTGTGTCAGGAGACGTTAAGGTAAGCTATGAAACACCTCATTCAAAATGGGCGGTCTCCAGGGGGAGGATGAGTCCTGCCCATTCGACTGCGATGTTCGGTCTCACAGGACCAAAAGAGAAGTCTTGTTGATACAAGCCTAAATTATGAAAGTGGGTACGTCTAGCGGTCTGTTAGTCTGCCTACGTTTCTTCATTGGAGGTCAATGGTACAAACAGCAAATGTGCCAGCACTGTTGATTTTAACTTTATACATATAAATAAGCTATACATATCAGGGGCCTCTGCGGAGTGAGATAGAACCCAGAACTTCATGCAGCACAGCCCTTCTTCAGACGGTGAAAGTCTCTCGGCTAGTCCGGCAATTCTCCACCTTTCGTCCAATCCAAAGGTCCAAGAGATCGGCAATGTAACAGATTCTACGTCAAATAAATTCAGTCCACACCCCCACACTCTATTTGCAAAAATTGTTTTTGCACAATTTTAACTCGTATCTGAGTAAATATTTAATACGTTCCCTTAATTCCTTCATTTTCGATTTAAAATAGGTGTACTTCCAAAAGGAATAATACATACTAAAAGATGTTTACCTAAGCTCTGAAGCTTTCGGGGCGGCTAAAGTCTGTAAAACCTTCTCGGGCTATCAGCCGTGCCAACTGGTTAAAAATTACCGACGTTTCAGGAACCATCTCCGTCCCCATCATCAGGGCCAGGAAGTAGCAAATTTTGTCAATAAACGTTTAATTACTAGAATAATGGGCCTCTACGTTTGTGGGGCAGTAAGTGATAATTTGATTACCGAATTCGGGGTGGGGCTGTAACCACTTTCAACTTGCATAATTTTTTTTAATTCGATGGTGGGGGGGGTGAAGTCCGGCTGGGTCCACTCGGCGTGGCGGCCACTGATTGGCATATTGTAGCCTGCCCCGGGTGATTATGATGATGGAGAATTTGGTGGAATGAAGATTGGCAGGGGGAACTGAAGCACTCGGAGAAAACCCGCCCCAGCGCCACTTTGTCCACCACAAATCCCA